>NW_024583021.1:111769-113242 GCF_018398535.1 Haplochromis burtoni
AAGAAAATGATCAACTGTAATCATTTGTCTAAATATAGCTTATCAAACACTACTTTTCTTGCGTATGTGCTTCTCTAAATCTAATGGTTTTTTATGGTAGATCAAAATTAAATGAAGTCTCTGTTTTTGTCATTTTGCTTCTACACTGCCATAATGGTTGTTAAATAAAATCATGCAAATCAATCAAGATGTGACTGAACTGCAGCTTTTCACTTTTCATTTTCATTTCATCAGTTTCAAGGGACTTGACTGCTTGGTTTGTATCCCATTGTCAAGTCTGCATCTGTGTTATGTTTCCTGTTTTACTTTGACAGTCCGTGTCCTATGTTAATGTTTACCGTTTTGCTTCCTCTTGGTCTTCTCAGGTTTGATTACTCCCAGCTGTGCTCCCTTTGTGTCTCTCGTTCCCTCCTTATCCCTCTGTGTATTTTAGCCCTGTGTTTTCCTTGGTCTGTGTTGCGATCTCCCTCATTCATGGCTGTGTTTCCCTGTGTGCCTCACTCTATGTTTAGTTATTACTTCCACAGTGTAGTTTTTATTGTTTTACCCTTGAGTCAGAAATAAAGCTGCTTTTTGAGTTCACTTTTTCGCTCTGTGAAGTCTGCATTTTAGGTGCTTCTCTGCCTGCACACAGCCTCTTCATGACATTTTTTCAGGGAACTCAAAATGGGTTAACAATTCAAAACTGTTCTGTAGGAGGTTGATCAAGGCTTGAAAGCTGGTGCTGCAAATTCCAACAGGTGATCCCAATTTTTTGGATTACTTACAACCCCCCTTTGTCTGCGTCACTGCAGTATCATACCCTCTTGAGCATCAGTTGATCAGTATTATACTGCTGAAAGAAGTGTGTTGCTACAAAAATGGTGAGAAAAAAGCAATTAACAATGGAAGAGACACAGACCATTGTAACACTTAAAAATGTAGGTTTTTCCTACAGAGAAATTGCAAAGAGAGTCAGGGTGTCAGAGAGTACAGTTTCTTTCACTATCAAAAGTTACTCAGAAACTGCAGCAAAGTGACAGGAAGATGTCGGGCAGACCCAATACCACAACTGAATCAGAGGACAGCTTGCGGCTCAAAGGACAACAGCTTCAAGCACAAGCTTAATAGTAGTCATGGCAACCAAGTCTCAGCTTCAACTGTGAACAGAAGACTTCGAGCTACAGGTTTGACAGGATGAGTTGCAGCAAGAAAGCCACTGCTAAGACGTAAGAATAAAAGGCTCGCCTGGGCCATGAAACAAAACCTTTGGGCTACTGAACACTGGAAGGGAGTATAATGGAATCAAAAACTGAAATCCTGGTTTCATTATGCTGGATTTTCGTATGCTGTTGAGTAGGTGAAAGATTCCTTGGCATCAAGTTTCAAGGAGGAAGTGTGATGGTCTGGGGCTGTTTTGCTGGATCCAGAGTCAGTGACTTATACAGAATGAGGGGGGCCCTGAACCACAACAGTTACCACAGCCTTGTCCTG
>NW_024583021.1:113302-115733 GCF_018398535.1 Haplochromis burtoni
AAAATGTGCAGGACCTGCTGGTTCATCTGTGGAGGGTCTGTGTGGAAACTCCAGCAGCTCTCTGAGTGACCTGAGGCTCTCTGAGTACAGCTCCACCAGGTAAGACCTCATCACAAGCTCACAGTCCCTCTGACTGCTGCTGCTGATGTTGCAGATATTCTGTTTGTATGAATGAGCCTGAACTTTGTTGTTTGTCGCCCCCTAGCTGTGAGATGCAGTACAGTGAGACTGCTGACAGCACGATCGACTGCACCAGTGTGACTGAACGGTGAGCAGATCCACACAGTAGGGAACATCTGTTATATTGTTGATATATAATTTTTTGGCAGTTACCTTGTGTACTTCTTTAGAAGTTTGCCTTTGCAGACCACCACATTAAATGCCACACTTAAGCCTTGAATGTAGTCTAGATTTATAGCATTAAGCAAAGGTGTTCAGCAAAAGTCTTGCATTAACTGTTTAGGAATTACAGATATATACACAGTTTGATGTTTTCACAGGCTCAGAAATAATTGGTTCCACTGAAAGGCATTCATGCCCACGCTATAACACTGTCTCCATTATGTGTGACTCATAATGTGGTGCTTCAGATTATGAACTATTTCTCTCCTCCAAACTTCATCATTCCGCTACTAAAGTCAAAATCAGCCTTCTTGTTTGTAATTGTAACCCTTAGTTTGTTATGAATCCTCTGTATTTACATTCATGAAGGCATCTCTTCATTGCCAATTTTGGCAATGATACTGTGGAATACACTTCACACCGACAACAGTTGTGCTCACAGTTGTCAATTTTATTGGACATTCATACAACAACCCACAGTCAGGGCAGCGCTGGTCTCAGCTTTCCCTCTTTCCATCTCTCGCCTCACCAAAAAGAAAAAAAGACCGTCAACAGTCTAAGTGCAGTTATGTTCTCACTTTCCTTGCTTTCACGTTTCTGTCCAGTTCATCCCAAAACAGCTCAATGGGGTTTACGTCTGGAGTCTGTCCCAGCCACTCCATGTTTCCAAGCTTATCATCTTGTTCTTTATTCCTGATTCTGGCATAGCTTGGACTTGTTTTTTGGGTCATTATCCTGCTGTAGGATGACCAACCCCAGATCAACTAGGCCAGAGGCTGTTGCATGGCGGAACACAGCAGCTCAATAAATAACAGCACAGTTTACAGTTTATGTTACAAGAATTAAACTTTATCTTCTGTACCTTCTACGTGGATCTGTGCGGTGTTGCCATCAAAGAAGACAGAGATGTTGAGGTTGGAGAGCGACAGCTTGGCAGTGACTCCAGTTTGGTCCTTAGAGAGCTGCACACCATGAACCAGCTGAGATGAGCTGCTGAGGGTCAGTGTGGAGTCGTCCAGCTGCATCACAGCAGAGACAAAGTGGTGGAAACACTGAGTGAAACATGTCAAACACACAAACAGGCTAATTTCACAGCAACAACCACCGAGTCCAGCAGAGGATGAGGGAGGACTTTGGATCAGACTCCACTCTGACACATGAACTGTGGCTGTAGGTCGCTTACCTGAACTCTCCCACCTTGTTCCAGGTGAATGTCATGCCCGTCCACACGCAGCGTCACACTGTCCAAAAAGCTCACATCTTTACGACGTCTGTCCCTGAAGTTCCCCAGAACAAGGAACTCTGGGAGTAACGGAGTCGAGAACAGAGAGTACGCACACCGATCCTGGATGGAGTTCATATGGCCTTGGACGTCGATGACAGTGGGGCCGGTCACAGTGCAGGTAGAGGCCAACACACTGGGCATCTCAGGTAGAAATTCTTAAAAAACAGAGGGGAAAGGGTGTCTTAGTATCAGCTCTACAAGTCTTCTGGATTTTGGAAGTTCTAAGTTATTTAGAACTTCTTGAACAGTTTCACAAGATATCATGATAAGTTCAGGAGATGCATATATGAATATCTAACCATGGTCACACTTTTAGTATGGATGACATAACCTCTGGAAATGACTGGTCTCTTGGATTATCTTTAAGATAACATTTCAAAATATCTCAGCACACAATCTACTTTGTCTTTTGCAGAAATGACCAGAAGTGAGTGACAGGTGGTATGAAGCAGACTTGTTTGGGCATTTTTTGTTGTCGTTTTCTGTTTACTGGGGTGGAAAGATTGTTCCTTACAGCCAGTGGATGGAACTGGGTACTGGAAAATTTTGAACAACTTCAGTATGATCGATTTTAATTCTCTTCATGCAGCTAATATTAAATTAAATCATTATCTCTTAAGATACAATTTATGTTCAAATTTAATGCCTGTAAATGTCAAAAAGGCCTTAAAATTTTAATTAAAAATAAACATCTGTATTATTTTGTAAATAATTATCAAAAAACCAGAACAGATACAATGATTGAATTCATGTCCAAAAAAGAAAGAGCTTGTGAGTAAAACAGTGTAGCATAAATAAAAAAAA
>NW_024583021.1:138999-146418 GCF_018398535.1 Haplochromis burtoni
CACACCATTGTTTTTCTTGTGACATTACCAATAAGTTCTACTGAGTGCGGAAAGATGCAAGAGTTCTGAAGCATGTCTTTATTAGGTAATAACATGGCACAAAATAAAGGAGACGGGTATTTCTGGTAGTGAAAAACTTTTGTAACCAGACACTCGTGGAATAAGTTGATGTCTTTTGTAAAGAAAAATGTGGGTAATCTTAGACACCATTGATATTCAAGGACTTGCAAACCCAGTTTTCACTTTTCTACTCTGAGCATTTAAAGCACGTGACACAACTTTTCTTACTCACATTTTTCTACCTAACATTCACACACATTCATACTCTGATGGACGCATCAGTGAGCAACTTGGGATTTTGCCCTGCAGATTGCCCTGTAGTTGGCATGCAGACTTGAGCACATGGAGATCAAATCACCACCATCCTTTCGATTAGCAGATGACCTTCTCCATAACCTGAGCGATGTGCTGTGATTGAAAGATATGTCTTTTCTAATTTAAAGAGAATTGTTTGGACCGTTTCAGCCATGCATTTGTGAGTGGGCCCCTATGAGTTTTGTATTCTGATTTAAATGGGAAGACATGACACTATATTGTTTGATGAAGTCAATTAGAGAATAGTTTTCAATCTAAGGTTTTGGTTTTTTTTAAGAATTCAATTTTGTCCGAATAAAATATCCTTTGAATATATTTTGTTTTGTCCTAGCCATGCAGATGGCTTCTACAAACATTTGAAAAGAATGGGTCACTTTGAGGAGCTTAGTGAATTCCAGCATGGTAAATGGTAAATTTATATTGTAAAGATTCTTATATAGCTCCTTTCTACTCTCCTAGAGTACTCAAAGGGCTGTATACAACATGCCACGTTCACCCAGTCACACGAGCACTTTCTCCAAGCTTAGTGCTGTTTAACCACATTCACACACATTCATCCTCCAAAGGATGCATCAGAGACCAACTTGGGGTTAGTATCTTGCCCAAGGATACTTGGCATGCAGACTAGAGGAGCCAGGGATCGAACCACCAACCTTCCTGACCTAAAGCCACCCGGTACCGTGACAAGATGCCACTTGAGATTAGCAATGACTGCAACTCAGCCATGAAGTGGTTGACCACACAAAACAGAGCAGTGTCAGTGGATGGTAAATGGTACTGAAAGCAGCTGTACATAATTGTCACAAATACTTTTTCCTTGATTGGTTTTATGTGTGAAGAAATTCATGAAGTCCTTGCTAGTTAATGTTAAAGGAATGGTTTGCTCAACATAAATGACTTTTTGTCAGCTTGGTTACCGTGCTGAAGAGAAACCTAGGGCTGTTCTTATTTACTTCAATCAGTGATGAATAGCAAGACACTAAGATTTTTTTCAGGGTAAATGAAGATCTCCTAAATACATGAATAGGACATGACTTTCAGTATAAATTCAAATGGAGAATGATCAAAGGTAAATGATTGAAGTAACTTCTGATGAGGAGTGATTTTGGTGCTTGTGTGAGACCCAGATAATCATAACAGACACACATGCAAAATATCACACATTATTGTCAGGTCCTGATCAACCTGTTTTATCACAAAGATCAAATATTCTTTTAAGGAAAAAAAATGCCGGTCACAAACTAAATGTCACCCCCAAATGGCTTCTAATTGACTGCCAGCTGTTTTAGCTTACCTGCTGTCAGCAAGCTGAGAAGAGACAGGATGAGCAGGGGGTGGAGCATGTTGCAGAGAGCCAATCAGGCGACTGAGCTGTAAGACACACCACACACGTAGTTGGATATCTCTGATTGGATAGAAAGTCACAATCCCATTCTCCCATCATCAAAACTTGGTATTCATCCTAATATTGTACATCATCCCACAAGGTGGATGAAATGTCTGTAAGTTTCCATTTGTTTATCTAAATGTTTGAAACCCTCACAATCCAAAGAAGAAAATATAATCATTTGTGACTTGATATATGGACTGATAAATACCATACATTATTTCCTTTTGAGGTGTACAGTTTGCTATTTGCCTCGAGCGTAATAACTTGTGTGTGTCTTTGTGATACAGTGCGGTTGTGGGTGACAGGAGTCACTTTTTAATTCTGCTTAAAAAAGTATTACAGTTTTATTAAGTCATTTAATAGACATCTAAAGTTTGAACAAACCTGTTTATTTTTGAAGAATTTGGTACCAACAAAAATGGAAATGTGGAAGATTCCCAACAACCAAAATTTGGTTAAGACAACGATGTAGTAAAAATATCTCTAAAAGTTGCTTCTGTTCATCTGGACGTAGCGTTTTGTGGGAGAAACATTTGGTCACTCATCCAAGTGACTTCTTCAGTCTCAGCTGACTGCAGGTTTCCCCGATCTTATAAACAGCACATTTGCATAATGACTGAAACCAGCCCACTGAAGGAACAATAGGCTGGGAGGTCAGTTCCTTAACCTCCTACCTGCCGTCCACATACGTGGACATCACATTTTGGGTTATTTAGACCAAAATACTCAATTTAGCTCTACAGGGGCCTAATATCCACTTATGAGAACATTATACTGCTACTGTTCTATCAAAATTTTAATCAAATATCCTTATGTGGCTCTGATTTCTCTTAAAAACAAAAATAAGGTAAAAAAAAAATCTGGTAATTCTTTGTTTTTACATTCATTGGGCCCCAATATGCCCAAATATCAAAGAGAAATTAAAAATGTATGCCATGGAAGAGTTTGGATCTTAGGAGGTTAATCTTAATTATGCAAATTCTCATGACCATTGATCAACAACCACTGACCAAAACCCACTGACCAATGGCCACTGATCAATGGCCATGAGTACCATTCACAGAGAGTTGGGGAAAGGCTGCAATCACAGCATTGTAAGATGGTGACAGATGTACCCTTAGGCCCCCTCCTCGATTCAGAGATGGTCTTTCCCTTTTCACTTAAATGGCCTCCTTAACTCTGCGCTCAAACCAGCGTTCCTCCCTGTCCAGGATGTGTACATCCTCATCATTGAAAGAGTGTCCACTGGCCTTTAGGTGTAAATAGACTGCAGAGTCTCGGCCTGACGCGGTAGCTCTTCTGTGTTGTGCCATCCGCTTTGCCAGAGGTTGTTTGGTTTCCCCGATGTATAAATCCTGGCAATCCTCCTGGCACTTAACAGCGTACACTATGTTACTCTGGTTGTGTCGGGGGACCCGATCCTTGGGGTGGACCAATTTTTGGCGCAGCGTGTTTTGGGGTTTAAAAGCTACAGAATGCATGTTTAGAAAAATGCGTCTCAACTGCTCTGATGCTCCTGACACATGCGGGATCACCATCTCTGAATTGAGGAGGGGGCTAAGGGTACATCTTTCGCCATCTTACAATGTTACAATCAATTCCCCAACTCTCTGTGAATGGTACTCATGGCCATTGATCAGTGGGTTTTGGTCAGTGGTTGTTGATCAATGGTCATGAGAATTTGCACAATAAAGATTAAGGAACTGACCTCCCAGCCCATTGTTCCTTCAGTGGGCTGGTTTCAGTCATTATGCAAATGTGCTGTTTGTACGATTGGCGAAACCTGCAGTCAGCTGAGACTGAAGAAGTCACCTGGATGAGTGATGAAACGTTTCTCCCACAAAACGCTACGTCCAGATGAACAGAATCAACTTTTGGAGATTTACTTACCTGGAGGATTGAGCATGCATCAAGACGTAGTAAAAATATGCTGTTATAATATTTAAAATAGCAATGTTGATATTCACACAATAAATGTTCTATATGAATTCAGCACAAATTTAAGGTGTTCTATTCACAAGTAAAGCATTAAGTTAATACAGTTTGCCCTATGCTCTAGTAAGTGTTGAAAGATGCAGCTTAAGAGTTCTGAAGCATGTCTTTATTAAGTAATAACATGGCACAAAACAAAGGAGACAGGGATTGGTACTGAAAAACCTTGGTAACCAGACACTCGTGGAATAAGTTGATGTCTTTTGTAAAGAAAAATGTGGGTAATCTGAGACGCCATTGATATTCAAGGACTTGCAAACCCAGTTTTTGGGTAAAGAAGAAAGAAAAAGGTCTTAGCTTTTAAAGCCATACGAGAATAAGTATAAGGTGATTTAAAAGTGATCAGGACGTCATCACAATAACAGGTTTTGAGTATCTTACAGTCAATCCAATTAGGACAAAAGCACAAGAGGAGTGATTACTATGAGCCAAAAACACTGAATTTATTTTTTAAATGAAGATAAAAATAAATAGTTAAATGAAATGAAAAAAATCTAAAGTTTATGTTTGTGTTTCCTTAACTTTATCTGTTATATCTGTTGATAAGGCCTCAGAGCTGCATGTTGATCTCAAACTGTTTCTGTATGTGTATTGTCCAGCTTATGCAGCTTGTTAACAGGCATAAAATTGATGTGTGGTATCTATGCCAGCTGAGCAGTCCTGTTGGAGCAGGGGTCTCAAACTCCAGTCCTCGAGGGTCGGTGTATTGAATCTTTTCAATGTGTCCCTGTTGCAACTTACCTGAATACAATTAGTATGTCATTAGCACACTCGCTAGAACTTAACTGCATGCTGAGGTGGAAATTCAGCCATTTGATTCATGTTACAGCAGCTCATGAGTGAATGAACATGGTGCAATAAAAGTACTTTTAGAAGTACAATTTTCCAAACACTTACATTTATTTAAATTTAATTGAGTAGCGTTAGGGGTTGCCACTTCAGCATGCGGTCAAGTTCTATACTCTTGCCAATGACCTACTAATTACATTCAGGTGTGTTGCAACAGGGACACATGGAAATGTTTCAAGTCACCAGCCCTCAAGGACTTCAGTTTGAGACCCCTGTGTTAGAGGAAGAATAAGAGTCCAAGTGCGCAGCTCGTCTTACCTTCTGCAGCTCTGATGGAGGATGAAAGCTGATGTTCAGGAGGCTATCTGGTGGATCTGCAGTACTTGGACAGATCTGTCTGTTGGTGTCTCTGTGAGGACACCACTCTGTCTCTCTTTATGTACATCCGCTCCACTCTCCACACCCAGGAGGGGTGGATACAGAGGCGGCATCTACAGTTGAGCTAAATGATAGCTCCACTATCAGAGTTAATATAAAATGCAGCACAGATGGAAGACATGCGGAAAAAAAAAACCCAGCTTCAGTATTACTCAACCCATAGCCAAGCTTGTACTTACATAGCCAAACCTGCTCCTAGGATCAGCCAAGTATGGAAACAACGTGATGATACCCTTTGACATTTCTCGAAGGACTCGTCCTACACAGACAAACACAAAGTGCAACCACTGTTAAAAGTCTAAATGCCACCTTCAGCAAAATAAATGTGGGAGATGCATAAAAAGAATTTATGAGATATATATGTATGAAATAAGTATATCAGCATACCCATGTCGTACACGTGTCGTATGTGCCACCAATATCTTGACCATCTGCTATCCGTCAGGCTTTATATCCGAGCATACTGTATTAAGTTTGAACCGTCAGCTCGCTCACACACACGTTAAAGTCCGTTTGGCTCGACACCACCGAACAGAGGCAGCAATATAACATAGCTCACATTAACAGTGCAGTGAATCCTGCTTGTGCCGTGATATTCAGGACTGCAAACTGAGCAGCATCACTGACTTTCAGCTTGTTGTGTTTGTGGATATATGACTGACTTTAATTATCCACAAAATCGTCAGATTCTCTGTAAGATTGAGGTCGACTATCTAACGGCGTATAAAGCAAAGGCTTTAAAAACCAAGCTGACGCTGAAAGTACAAACATCACTAATGTCACATAACTTTGCCGACATGTGGCCAACAGTAATGTTTTAATTTTCTTCGTTATTAAACATCGTCAGGTCTGCCGTGATATGTTTACAATGGGACTTCTGCTCATGAACCTCTACGCACAGTGTCAGCAGATCGGGGCTGTACGAAGTCACTTTCATCTTTACGCAGGACTCTAAGCTGTCGTCTGTGAGGCGTGAGTGGTTTTTGGTGGGGAATAGCTGCTCAAATACGTATGTGGATCCTGTTAAGATTAGATCATTTGCAGTGCCTCAATAATGCTATGCTTTTTATTAATAAGTATTATAAAGTTATATAGTGTAGTATAAGTGGGCACAGCCCTGAAAAATAAAGGCATTAGACCATGTGTCCTTGGGGATACAGTCTTGTGTGTTATGTTAGTGTTTTCAGTTTTGTGTCTCGGTGTTTGTGATTGCTCCCAGCTGTGCTCTTCTCCTGTGTCTTGTTCCCAGATTATCCCTCTGTTTCTTCAAATCATTTTTTCTCACTTTAAAAGTATGTCAGCTAACTGCCAACAGTCCATTGAGTTTCGTTTCCAACTTTCTTCACGTGAGACATGATACGTGAGCTGCTGAGTGAGTGAAATGTCCTGGTTGGTTGTCGGTAGCCTGACAGTCCAGGATCAGGGTGATGGTCCATCACAAATACAGATGATAAGCAGATAGGAGGAAGAAGTTGTGTGTGTATATCTATCTATCTATCTATCTATCTATCTATCTATCTATCTATCTATCTATCTAGAGTCAAACTCTTACCCACTTTATTCCCAGTGTGAGCGGAAATCAGCATTATGACTAATAAAATGAATTCCAGTTTATTCAATAAATATCCATCTTTAAACACTGACCTGTGTTCATTGTGGAGCTGCTCAGCTTCAGGACAAACTGAGCAGTGACAGGAAGCTGCCAGGAGGTGGCAGCACACAAAAACAACTGTGCCAGAGGAGCTTCAGTGGAGTCAAAAACAGGTGTCACACAGCTGGCAATGTGATGGCTGTTAATTTCATGTCTATTTCATGGTGAAACTGGTAAAACAAAAACCTTCCTGTTGTGTTAAAAAACCCTGCCGAGCTTTTAGGTTTTAGATGCATAAAAGTCTCTTTTAAATTTGTTTATTGGACCAAGGTTTTATTTGACTTTGTCAGGAATCTCTAATTAAACAGAAAGACACAAAAAATAGAATTTCACTAAATTATAAAATGCTCTGGTGAAAGTCATGATGTTTGTGATGAGTATGAAATGGGGATCATATCATATCATATCTTTGCTGAAGATGAGGAAGAACCAGAACAGCAAAGCAATATGGATGAGCCTCTTCCTGAGGACGATACAGATCCACTAGTGGACAAAAATACATCTGATGAGTCTGAGGAGGTCAATCCCTTGACATAAGCCTTTCCTTCGGACTGAGAATGATCACATCTGTTGTGAAACAGATGTACCAGTTTGGCTCTGACCTTCCTAAATCTTGATTAATCATTAGTGTTATGAGCAAGCGCTTTGGCAACAATGGCAAGGAAAAACTCCCCTTTAACAGGAAGAAACCTCCAGCAGAACCAGGTTCAGGGAGGGGCATATGGGCTCAAAATGTGGTCATAAATATTTTGTACTTGTAAAAAAGATTTGTATGTGTAAAAAA
>NW_024583021.1:147339-154340 GCF_018398535.1 Haplochromis burtoni
GACCTGCAGTTCAAAAAAGCGCCCCTCGACAGCCAAACCCATCTGTTCTCTGATTGGATTGTTACATTTGTGATTGACATGACAATGACCAATCAATGGAAGAAAAATAGGGTCAAAATTCGCACTTGTAACTTGCAGGTTTTTTTTTTTCTAAGTCCACACACAAATCTTTTTTACAAGTACAAAATATTTATGACCACATTTTGAGCCCATAGGGGCGGCCATCTGACTCAATGGGTTGGGGATGAGTAGATATTACTGGAGCATTTTGCAGTGTTTTAGCACTCATAAGTAAATAATGTGACTGTTTCTTCCTAGCTGAGAGTTCACAAGGTTGAACTCTAGAACTGAGGTTCTGCACGGATGCCCAGTACAAAATAAAGAAGGATTATTTTCAGTTCTGAGTCATGCAGAGTTACTCCAGCAGAGCCAAGGAATTTTAAAAAATTATGGCAGTGGAAAATAGCGGCTTATTTTGTCGAGCACAGTGGACAGTCACAGGCTCTACTTCGAAGAGTTTTTACAGAGGATGATTGTGCTTATTTAAAGTAACGTAGCTGCAGGACTCCCAGCCCAGCAGGGGGGCAGTTTTAAACCTGCAGCCAAGTTTAGAAAGCATTTTTCTGAAAAGCCTGTAGAGGAGCAAAAACCACAGAAACCACAGCAGATGTTCTGAGGAGGAGTCACAATGTCCGCACTTTGAAAGCCTGAAACTCTCCACAAGCGTGAACGAGCACATACAGTCTTGGTTTTGCAATTTAGGAGGACAGAGGCATCATGTAAAGGAGATCTGAAGCGTAAACCCAGACTTTGGCTTCACGGGCTCAGTGTGTTGAGTCTGCAGTGTTCAGTAAAAGTAGAAATAAGAACAAAAAACAAACTCAAAGAGGATGTGTCGCTCTGTCAACCACAGCCAGACCACAATAAGCACACGGACTTTCCATCTAACTGATGAGTGGAAAAACACTGTGAGTGCCTCTTTATTGAAAAAACAAAACTTTATTTATTAGATGAATAAAAGCATAAATATAGCATATACATATATATGTACAGTGTTGGGAAGGTTACTTTTAAAATGTATTCCACTGCAGATTACAGAATTCATGCCCCCAAATGTATTCTGTAACGTATTCGGTTAAGTTACTCAATGAGAGTAACGTATTCTGAATACTTTGGATTACTTAATATACTGTCATGCTTTTTACAACGACATGAATGTACTACTGCTGTGTGATTTATTAGTATTACTGAAGGCTACTCGCCACCCCACTAACATTGTTAGCTGCCGTTTGCTGAGGTTAGTTCATAGACTGCTTTCAGAACTGCACATGATTATTTGCAGCTAACAGGTTGTTAATCCTATCCATCAAGTCTAACAGTCTGCAGTCTATGAACTAACCTCAGCAACACTGTCGCCAAATTGCTTGCTCATAGGAGGTTATCTGATTGTTGTGGTTTTCTCTCTTTTCTCTGTATTATTGTACAGAGAACATTCATTGTACTTACAATATAAAGCACCTAAAGTCAACCTTTGTTGTGATTTGGTGCTGCATTAATCAAACTGAATTGAAAACCTAATTGTTTTTATGCCAATAAAGAGCACTGAATATAAATCCTAAAGAAAAGAGAGGTCCCAACGGTTAAGTATTCATGATAATAATAATAATAACAATAATACATTTTATTCAAAATGTGCCTTTCAAGACACCAAAGGACACTGCACAATAGGATAAAACACATAATAGAACAATGACACAATGAAGAACAATAAAATAAAAGCACAAGATAAATGAACAAACAGTGGATTCACAGTGAATATGCAGATTTGAACAGACGGGTTCTGAGCTGAGATATAAGAACCAATGTTTCTTATATCTGGGGGTAAAGAGTTCCACAGCCTGGGAGCAGAGCAGCTGAAAGCTCTGCTTCCCATGGAGGTGAGGCGGAAAAAAGGCAGGTCAGGTGCTTAACAGTTCAGAAAGATAAGGAGGAGCAAGGTTATGAATGGCCTTGAAGATGAGCAGAAGAAGTTTGTACACCATCCAGAGTTTCACTGGGAGCCAGTGAAATTCCTGGAGCATGGGGGTGATGTGCTGGTAGAAGGGATTTTGAACCAGTTGAAGCTTCTGGAGGGACTTTTGGAGGAGACCACGTAAGAGAGAATTACTATAGTAAATGAAGGAGGAAGGAAGAGAACGAGACTATGGACTAGAATGGTGGTTATCAATTGTGAGTGAGAAATGATTCGCCTTCAGTAGGTTGGATTTGTGCCAATAAGGAGGATTTCAGTTTTATCCTCATTGAGCTTTAGAAAATTAGAGCTGAACCAGGATTTTGTTTTAGATAAGCATTCTGTAAGAGGAGAAGGTGGGAGGGAGGAAACAGGCCTGCAGGATGTCATCAGCAAAACAGTGAAAGTGAAGATCAAATTTGCGGAAAATGGTACAAAAAAGGAGGATGTAAATTATGAAGAGAAGAGGGCCGAAGACTGAAACTTGGGCACACCAGAAGTGAGCACAATATTCATCAATTAAACACTCATGGACATAAAAAGAAGAAAACAAAACTCTCTCTCTTCGGTGATTCACATATTGATCCTAAGAATGTATTTAAGAAATTTTAGGAGTGAAAAGCAACAAAAACAACTGCTATTAATGTTTTTAAAAGGATTTATGGAAAAAGCCTGACGTTAAGACCTAACAGGGGAAGATCAGGAAGCAGAAATATCTTTGTACAAAGAGTCTATGTTGACTTTTCTAAGCTGCATCTCACACTTGATGCTCAGTGGTCAGTCAAACAAGTCGTCAGGCAACTTCTGTCCAGTGCAGGTAGGTGATGCTGTTACCAAAGAAACAAGGAGCGCCTGTTGAATAAGTTAATCCCAGATCGAGCTTTAAAAATATTCGAGGGGAATCAAAGTGTTACCTTTGGCTCTGCGTCGACATAAAGACACCATGAGGACAGTGGCAATGAAGTACGGACAGAACACCAGCAGGTGGAAAGGCAGTCTGAACTCAAGCTGGAGGGAGGGGGCATCAGGGTGTGGAGCTGATCCAGGGGTGAGGGATGTAAAAGTGGGTGGTGGGGGTGTAGATGTAGGCAGGACTGTGGTTATTGGATTACCTGTAGAGAGAATCCCACCTGTTCAGGTGAATATGTGGATGAAATCAGAGCTGAAATCAGAGTGAAGCTCCTCACCTGTGACAGTGATCCAGCTGGATGGAGACTCTCCATGACCGCTGATGTCACACTTGTAGAGGCCTTCATCAGACCTGGAAACATGCTGGATGGTCATGTGACCTGTAGGCTGCTTCCTGATGAGGGAGCCATCTTTATAGAAAGCAGCTGGGAGGTTGGAGGGAGTGGTCTTTGTTTCACAGAGCAGAGTGACGTCATCTCCCTCCATCACAGGGAGGACAGGACTCTGCAGGATCACTGATCCACCTCAACACAGAGACAAACTACAGCATTTCATCCATTTACACACAGCTTCATCAACACTAACTCCACACACTCAGCTTACCAGTGACTGTCAGCTTAACCATGTTACTGATGGGACCCTCTCTGGACTTACACCAGTAAACTCCACTGTCCCATGGGAGCGTCATGCTGATCTTACAGGAATAATTGGACCATCTTCCCCACGTTTCTCCACAGTGACTCTCTCCTTCAGGTGTGCTTCTCCTCAGAGTCCATCCAGCAGAGCTGTCGGCCCCCTCACAGCTCAGAGACAAAGACTTTTCTTTGAAGAACTGAGAGCTGTTTGGGTTCACAGTCAGACGAACTGAATGAAACAGGGAAAAATACTTGGATATGAGAAACTGTCAACCTGAGCACTGATCACAAAGGTCAAGCAAGTTTCCACCGTAAATGTTGAATTTTTAAAAGTATGTAAGTGATCCAGTTTTGGCAATCACACTGATCCAGGTACAGACTTTTAAGGTTTATCAAATCTGGATTAGCAGGACTCTAATTGGGATTACTGGCAGTGCCGAAATTCATTCAAAATAAACAATGTTTAATTACCAGTGTTAGGTTTAAAACTAAGAGGTATTTCATTAGCAAGGCATTAATTTTTTTTTTTTTTTTTTTTTTTTTTTTTTTTTACACACAGCCATGTTTACCTTGCATACACAGTGACACAGAATCACCTGTAGGACCACAAAAGCCACAAGTAGGAGAGAAAAAGTTGCCTGCTGCTGTTAGCTAGAAGAGCTAATAAATAACAAATGCTTCCAATTCGAATCACCAATCTTTCCAGGCTTTTGTCTTCATGCCTTTACTCCACTGGCTGTTAACATTAAGACCATATGAACAGATTCTTATCTCAACTCTAATCTACTTGTGAGCACCTTGAATGACTTAATTCATAACACATTTTTAAATGAATGTCTTGACTTTACCAAACAGTTAACAGTTTGTCTTTATAATTCTAATGAATAAAAACTTATTTATATAAAGAAAATATTGCATACAGTTAATCATTAAAACCTAAATGTGTACTACAAAATAAATGTACTACTTCTGCTATATTTATTTAATGGTACTGACAAGTGGAGGTGAAATTTTTAATTGTTCTAAAAGCACATATAAGATGTCTCTGCTCCAGTTTTAGTGATTGAAATTTTAGAATTTTCTTTGGATGTCACTTAGCACTAACTAGCTAGCATTAGCCAATAGCTTGGCATTGACCTCTCACCCAAGTACGGTCACTTCTAAGTACGATGTTCCCGATTGAAGCTAAAGCTTTAAACAGTTCACTAATCATTAACATACTGTTGTTCCATTTGACTTCAGCCATCTTTTATATACAGTTTATAGTCCCAGACTGCACAGATGAACAAGCTCTGGTCACCTGCTGATGAATTTTCTACTCTCATGCTCCGATCACGTCTGTTTGTCTCTGTAACAGCGTCACTTCCTCCTTTTCTGCTTTCATTATCAGTGAGGCCACCAATGGGAGCTCTTGTTAAAACCATCTCCTCCCTTTGTAGCTGTTTGTTTCCTTTCCTTTTATTTTTTTTTTTTCTCTTGGTACAACACGAGTTTGACCTTTTTCATGTTTTATACCATCATGTTGCCCTGTGAAGCATCGGGGTGAAGCAGATTGTATGAAATGAGAGTTTAAGCATGTCATCAATGAGTAATAATAATCAAAACTTTTCCTTAAACCAACACCTGAATGCTTAAATTAAGTTTTTACTAACAAAGACGAAGCTCACTGACCTTGGTTTGTCGTGTAGATCAGCAGTGAGGTCAGGACTGAAGACAAATGACACTTGGGTTAGTTTTTAATTTGAGAGGTTTAACGAAGTGATCAGAGGGCAAAGTGAAAAAAAAAAACACTGAAGAAAAGCCAGCAAAGGAAGGAGAAAAAGTGCTGAAAACAAGGAATTGATTCAAACGTGAAGAGAATTTAAATACAATTTCAACATTTGTATTTGTTACGACCTAGCAGGATGTAACAGTATTAAAATGTATTAAAATGAAAAACATGCAAACTTCCTGTAAGAGTATCATTACGACCTTTCTGAGTAAGTCGCACAAATTAATCGTAACAAAGCCAAACATCCCTAAAAGCATACTTCGGAGAAATGTTTTTGTTCCCTTTTGCACGTATCTTTAACTAAACTTTGTAGAAACAGAGGGAACTTACAGAGCAGCCACAGCACAGAAACTTCCCCCATCTTCACACTTGGTAAGTTTAAAGTTTATAAGTGATCAGTTTCTATGCACACCCTCCTCTTCCTCCTCCCTCTGTGACTGTGGTTTCCTCTTCACTCATCAGTACGAGGCTTTTCTATTAAATCAAAGCTCTAATATCTAATATGAAGTAAATATGAATGTGATTTTATTAACCATGAGCTCTTTGATTCCCTTTCATGGGGAAGAATTGGAGAGCTTTAATGGACAATGATTGATGAGGGATGACCTGTTGTGTTAGAACATTAGGTTTTGTTTTCCTGATAGTGAGACCAGTTCACATAAAAGGAAGTGAGATGGAGGTGGTGTTGTGCTTCTCTCTCTTTTAACCACAATCGGGTGGTTTGTAAAGGTGTTATTGGCGACTGTCAAGCCTTTGAGTCGCCGAGCAGCTGAATAGGGGAATAATGTTGACGCGCCCGCTGTTTAAAACGTAAGTCAAAGTTCCAGGTTAAAACTCCTTTATTTGTTATCAAATCCTTAAAATCCGTAGAAAAACAGTGATCAAAAACATTCTAAATTTGAACAGTCAGCAAAAGTCGACTTCCCCCATCACCCACTCATTCACAAAAATTCCCTCGGGACGTGAACAGGTCATATAGCAATCACTATTACCGACACCACGTGACCCAAAGCTACGCCTATTCACAACAGGTGTCATTAGACAAACTTCCTTATGCAGTAGAGGTTTTTGATACAGGCGACATGGGCAAAATAAATAAATAAATAAATTTGTTGGGAAGCATTTAAGTAACAAAGCGTTGCAGGTTATCTTTGTGGTGGCCATCTTGTTTTCCCAGTAAAGAGGAAGCCTGCCTCAATTGCAGCTCTTTTATAGGCCAGTGTGTATTAAGAAGGTGTGTCTTTAGAGTATTTAAAGGAAGCAGGAAATGGATTGGGGGCCATTTTGAAAAGTTGCTGTCTGCATGTTGGCAAGAGACAATAAAACAATTACTTTAATTGGGATGGAGTGAAGTCTGATGTTTCCCTCACTGCGTAACAGTTGGTGGCAGCAGTGGGATAAAGTTACGCCTGTGAATGAGGGACAGAACACGCTGAATGAGGGGTGTAGGACGTGGAAGAAACCGTTGGACAAGGAAAAACCCCATTGTACTTGTTCCAAAGAAAGACTCCCCTCAACTACGATTTTGTTCAGACATGAGAAAGCTAAATAGTATTTCCTGTTTTGATTCGTATCCAATGCCACGGATTGATGAGTTACTAGAAAGACTAGGAAAGGCTAGATACATTACAACCTTAGATTTGTGTAAGGGTTACTGGCAAGTGCCCTTAGAGCC
>NW_024583021.1:154365-175229 GCF_018398535.1 Haplochromis burtoni
TTTATATCATTCACCATTACATTTATTTTCACTATAAAACATTGTGCTAAGAGTAATTAAATAAGTACACTTTTCCAAACTACTTACATTATTTAAATTACTTAGTAGTTATATTCCACCCATCAATTTCCTAATTGAAACCCCTAAATTTGGCAATAAAACCCTTTCCGATTCTAATTCTTATGTCGCCATCTCATATTCAGTCAAGTTCTATAAATCTTGCCCTCAGGGTCTGGTATTTTACATCCCACTCTCAAGCTACGTTCCACTCAGCTACACTTCAGGTCTAGAGCCAGGACTCTCCTCTTCGTGTTTTTGGGTTTGTATGTTGTCTCATATCCTTCAGTTTGTAGTATCCACCCTGGTCACCAACCTAATCAAATGATTATTCATTACCATCCTCTGGTATAACTTCAATACATTTGAGGACTAATTTAGCCATTTAAAACAGCCTGTGATGTCAAGACACATCTAAAACCTGCAGGACACCGCTTCTCACTCTGATTCCCTTACCCCTGTTTTAAAAGATTCAGATCAACATAATGAACCCTCACTTTACAATATCACATTTACTGTATATATAGAAACACTGCAGATCTCAGCCCATCCTACCTTTCTTCACAGAAAATATTTCCTAACAATAATAATTACTAATTTAAGTAAAATAACTTTTCGATTAAATGATATGACATGCTCACAATTTCCTACAGTTCTTTTTTAACACTAGATTCAATAAACCTTCATTTTTATGGTGTAAAATTAACTATATATTCCTGATGTTTCACATTTAACATTTTTTCATCTTTCAACTTCTGCAAGTATCACGGATAAAAAAAAATCTTTTCATATTTTTTCAATTTGAAGGTTTCTAAATACAACTTCCATGTATATTTCATTTGTCTTTTGTATTTCATGTTCTTCATACAAAAAACAGAATATTATACTATATTCAACTTCTATGGATTTCTCATTCTTATCTGCCATAGCTCACCTAAGTATCACCTGTAGTAATATACTTATTGTTATTATAAATAATCTATATTCATTAAATTTTATAATGTTCAGATGCCAAATCACTATCAACAGTTGCCTCAAGTTTTTGTATTAGAATGTAAAGTACCTGTAAACAATAATACAACCCAGCCAACCCCTGTGAGAAATCACTTGTCAACGTTGGTAAGAAAAACTACTTTTAACAGGAAAAATCCTGTACAGAATCAAACTCAGTCTAGCTATTTCTGTTACTGGTTTGTAGGTAAGGTGTAGACAACAAAGACGCACAGTTATTAATTCTCCCTCGGTCATATAATCCCCGCCACCCCTCCTTCTCCTCCCTTGCAGCAACAGCAGGTCGAACCTCCTAAATGAGGGTCTCCCTTACTCCAGCAAATCGCAGAAAACCATCGTGCCTATCCATTCCCAATAGCGCTGGCATGACATCGGCAGGATGAGTACAGCAATTTTTTACCAATCATATACATTGCAACATGCAACTTATTCAAAATCCCCCAATCCATTTTCCTCTCCCTTAAATACTCTAAAGACACACCTTCTTAATACAGACTGGCCTATAAAAGAGCTGCAATTGAGGCAGGCTTCCTCTTTACTGGGAAAACAAGATGGCCACCACAAAGGTAACCTGCAACACTTTGTTACTCAAATGCTTCCCAACATTACTCACTACCCCCCCCCCCCCCCCCCCCCCCCCCCGCCCCCCCTTCTGGTCGACACATCTCCGGCAAACGGGAAAGATAGTCAGCAATAAGATTGTTCTTACCCGGACAATGCTGGACGGTGAACTGGTATGGCTGGAGGGCTAGGCACCAGCGCAGTATCCTCGCATTCTGATGTTGCTTGGAGTGCATCCACACCAGGGATCGGTGATCCGTCTGAAGAATAAATTCTCTTCCAAGGAGATAATATTTCAACGAATCAATTGCCCACTTAATTGCCAGTCCTTCTTTCTCTACTGTAGAATAGTTTTTTTCCCTGTCAAATAGCTTCTTACTTAAGAAAAGCACAGGTTTTTCTTCACCAGCTTCTCCTTGAGCCAGCACTGCTCCAAGTCCAACATTAGAGGCATCTACCTGTACAACAAATGGTTTGGAAAAATCCGGGCTTTGCAAAACAGGGGCTTCAGAAATCTGTCTCTTTAAACATTGGAAGGCATGTTCACAGTCGTCATTCCACATCACTTTAGAAGCATGTTTTCTCGTGAGATCTGTAAGAGGGGCTGCCAAGGTTGAGAAATGGGGAATAAACCTCCGATACCAGCCAACCAAGCCCAGAAACGACCTCACTTGCTTTTTGGTTTTAGGTCTGGGAATTGTTTGTATAGCCTTTACCTTTTCAACTTGTGGCTTTATTTGTCCATGGCCAACAATGTATCCTAGATACCTCACCTCTTCTTGTGCCCAGGCACACTTGCTCACATTCAGAGTCAAACCAGCCTCCTGGATCTTTGCCAACACAACCTTTAGATGCTGCAGGTGTTCCTCCCAAGACTCACTGTAAATCACCACATCATCCAGGTAGGCAGCTGCAAACTTTGAACAACCATTAAGGATAATGTCCATCAACCTTTGAAAAGTTGCAGGTGCCCCATGAAGACCAAAGGGCAACACGGTGTACTGAAATAAGCCCATTCCTGGAATTTGGAAGGCTGTGTATTCTTTACAGGACGTTGCAGGTTACCTTTGTGGTGGCCATCTTGTTTTCCCAGTAAAGAGGAAGCCTGCCTCAATTGCAGCTCTTTTATAGGCCAGTGTGCATTAAGAAGGTGTGTCTTTAGAGTATTTAAAGGGAGCAGGAAATGGATTGGGGGCCATTTTGAAAAGTTGCTGTCTGCATGTGTATCACTGCACCCCTCACTGCGTAACAAAATTGCTGTACTCATCCTGCCCGATGTCATGCCAGCGCATATTGGGAATGGCATAGGCACCGATCGGTTTTCTGCCGCCCATTTGCTGGGAGTAAGGGCGCCCTCCATTTGCGAGGTTCGCCTGCTGCTTGCTGCACAGGGAGGAGAGGACGGGGTGGCGGGGGATTCTCTGACTGGCTGGAGCAGCATCTAATAACTGTGCGTCTTTGTCCTGTCTCCCTCCCCTCACACCCAACCAGTCACACGAAATAGCTGCCACTGAGTGTGATTCTGTCAGGTATTTCTTCCTGTTAAAAGGTAGTTTTTCCTTCCCACTGTTGCCAAGTGCTTGCTCACAGGGGGTTGGGCTGGGTTGTATTATTGTTCAGTCTTTACTTTACAACATAAAGCACCTTGAGGCAACTGTTGTAGTGATTTGGCTCTGCATTAATAAAATTTAAATGAATATAGATTATTTATAAATCAATAAGTTATTACTACAGGTGAATACTACTAGGCTGAGCTATGGCAGAATAATGAATGAGAAATCCATAGAAGTTGAATAATAGTATAATAATTCTGTTTTCTTTTTATGGCTAAAACAGACTTTTCTGAATCATTTCACATGGAAAGTGTTTTAGCCCTTCAAATTGAAAAAAGTATGAAAAGATTTTTTTTTATCGTGAAATACTTGCAGAAAGTCTGAAATATGAAAAAATGTTAAACTGTGAAACATCAGGAATATAAATAGTTTCATTCTTCACACCATAAAAATGAAGGTTTATTGACATCTAGTGGTTCAAAACAAGAACTGTAGTGAACATGTGTGAGCACTGTCAATCAATTTAATCGAAAAAGTATTTTCTTAAATTAGTAATTATTATTGTTAGAAATCATTTTCTGTGACACGAAGCAGGTAGGATGGGCTGAGACTCTGCACGTGTTTCATATATCACAGTAAAGCCTGTGATATTGTAAAGTGAGGGTTCATTATGTTGATCTGAATCTCTCTGAACCAGGGGTAGGGAACTCCAGGCCTCGAGAGCCGGTGTCCTGCAGGTTTTAGATGTGTCCTTGATCCATCACAGCTGTTTTAAATGGCTAAATTAGCTCCTCAACATGTCTTGAAGTTCTCCAGAGGCCTGGTAATGAACTAATCATTTGATTCAGGTGTGGTGACCCAGGGTGAGATCTAAAACCTGCAGGATACTGCAGCAACATCCCCCAAAAACACGAAGAGGAGAGTCCTGGCCCCTAGCCCTGCCAGTGTAGCTGAGTGGAACGTAGCCTTAGAGTAGGGATGTCAAACTCCAGACCCTGAGGGCAAGACTTTATAGAACTTGACTGAATACTGAGATGGCGACATCAGAATCAGAATCGGAAAGGGTTTTATTGCCAAATGTTGAGCGGGTTTACAACATTAGGAAATTGCTGCGGTGCAGCAATCTAACCCTACTCAAGTAAATTTAAATAAATGTAAGTAAGTGTTTGGAAAAGTGTACTTATTTAATTACTCTTATTGCACAATGTTCATTCATAGTGCAAATAACATGAATCAAATGGCTGAATAGCCACTTCAATACATTGCCACAGTCAAGTTCTAAAGTCTTGCTAATTCAGCTTATTTAGCTTTATTGCAACAATGACACATTTAAAAGTTTCAGCCCTTGAGGACTGGAGTTTGATCTGTTTCTGAGAAGTGATTGGAGAAAACTTTAAAAAGCTGATGTGAGATGGGTGGCTTCTAAAAACAAATGACAGAATGGCCTTCTTTTGTCCTACATTTCATTCTGTTCATTCATCCTTCGGTGGGTGAATAACTTTGAATTTGTCATTTTTGAACATTTGGTAAGGTGCCTGTTTAAATGAATTCACTCATCTCCCTTCATGGACTACACTTGAATAACGTTGCACTCTACCTTATCTAACCAGCATATTAAGAGGCTGTGTAATGGCCCTCCCATCCTCCTGGCTCATAGAGAGTGTGACTAAATTAACCACACCCTGTGTTCAAAGGGCAGGTTCTTCCTCTGCTTCTCGTGCTTCAGCTCTGCACACCTGGGTTCATTAACTCACATACTGGTAAAGCTCTGATCAGCTGCCCACAACTTAAGATGGAGGAGGGATTTCATCAGAAGCTTGATTATTAGACTCAAACAGTTAGGAAAGTTGGCTCTTTCAGTCTGAACCTTTGGCTCATTGACCTTGTCTTACCTCTTCTTGTTCTCTGTGCAGGAAATTGGGAGAGAGAGAGAATTCCTGTGGAGAGAGATTCTGTGGACCTACCTGAACTGAAGCTTTGGATTCACTAACTGGAATTTATTTCTACTTTTAAGATTAGGCTTAAAACTTTCCTTTTTGCTAAAGCATATAGTTAGGGCTGGACCAGGTGACCCTGAATCCTCCCTTAGTTATGCAGCAAAAGACGTAGGCTGCCGGGGGATTCCCATGATGCATTGAGTTTTTCCTTTCCAGTCGCCTTTCTCACTCACTATGTATTAACAGACCTCTCTGCATCGAATCATATCTGTTATTAATCTCTGTCTCTCTTCCACAGCATGTCTTTATCCTGTCTTCCTTCTCTCACCCCAACCGGTCGCAGCAGATGGCCGCCCCTCCCTGAGCCTGGTTCTGCCGGAGGGTTAAAAGGGAGTTTTTCCTTCCCGCTGTTGCCAAAGTGCTTGCTCATAGGGGGTCATATGATTGTTGGGTTTTCTCTGTATGTATTATTGTAGGGTCTACCTTACAATATAAAGCGCCTTGAGGTGACTGTTGTTGTGATTTGGCGCTGTATAAATAAATTGAATTGAACCGGAAAAAAAAAATCCTTCTGTTGTTACTTCACTGTAAATAAACACACTGAACTTGGAGTCTGTGTTAGTCCAGTCAATCCATTAGTTATGACCGAGAGGGGGAATTCCTCGCCTGATTTCAATGTCTCAGTGTTAAACTATAAACGCATCAACAAGGAAGAGATCAGTAACATTCAGTTCAACTCATGGCCATTGATCACTGGTCTTTGTTCAATGGGCTTTCATCAATGGATAAACTCGACCCAGATTTGTAATATCTCATCAACTCCAGCTTTTAGTATTCTATCCTGTGGTGTTTTGTGATGCGCATGTTTGTTTGAATTGTTTTTTTCTGTAACACATCTGAGCCTGTTTGTTTTTGTGTTATATTTTTAAAATCTAAAATAAAATAATAAAATATTCTGTTGTTGATTAATGGTCATGAGAATTGATATTAATTATTAAGGAAAGGACCTCCCAGCCCATTGTTCCTTCCTTCAGTGGGCTTGTTTCAGTCATTATGCAAATGTACTGTTTATAAGGTTGGGGAATCCTGCAGTCAGCTGAGACTGAAGAAGTCACTTGGATGAGTGACGAAACGTTTTCCCCACTGAAAACGCTACATCTAGATGAGCAGAATCAGCTTTTGGGATGTGGTCCCAGTTAGTGTCAAAATATAAGGTTGTAAGAGTCTTTTTTTTTTTTTATCAAATAAATGTGTCCCATAGTCCAAGAGTGAGTGAAAACACAGTTCTGCTGTAATACATCAGTATTGTCAGTAGATGGAAGCAGAGTTTACATGAGAAATAAGGTCATTTACAACATCACTGACTTTTTAAAGTCTGTGGCTGTATCCCAATTCAGGGTCTGCAGCCTTAAAGTACGCAGCCTTAACGGTCCACAAGGGCCGTGTACTCAAAGACCGCTAAGGCCGGAAGTGCGAAGCTTGTGAAATGGGACGGTCTAGCCTTCGGTGTGCTGCCCAGGTTGCCTAGCAACCATGATACTAACAGCTGGAAACGTGTCATACAGCTTTGTTTGACAGAAATGAAGGAGAAAATCTTTTGTTCATTTGTTTGTTTGTTTCTACATGAGCTTTGATCATTCTCTGTAAGATTAAGCTCAGCTATTGAACGGCGTATATTTTAAAGTAAAGGCTTTAAAACCAAGTTAGTACAAACGTCACTAATGTCACATAACTTTGCCGACATGTGGCCAACAGTAATGTTTAATGTTCTTCGTTATTAAACATTTGCACATAAATAAGTGACATAATATTCAGTACTTACTTAAAGTTTACTCTTCGGGCGCCCCTCATCCGATGTTTTTTTTCGGCAAAATTATCCACACCCACCGCCGCGCTGTGCATTCTGGGATATGTTGGGCCACGAAGTCTACACCGCCACATCCTTAAAATTCAGGGAAATGAAGGACGCATCTGAGGGCTGCATTTCGAGCAGCCTTTGAATTGGGACAGCCTTTGTCGTGTCGCTGTGACGTAATCGGCCTTAAAATGCGGCCTTTAAGGCTGCAGACCCTGAATTGGGATACAGCCTGTTTGTGCTGATTCAGGATGAGAAGATGGAAAAATGATTCAGAGGTCCAGTCTTACTTACATGATCAGGAATTTACAGATATTGGAAAATATAAAAAAAAAGAAAAGAGAAAAAGGTAAAAAGGAAACATTTTATTTTATCAAAATAAAACAGGATGTGGCATGAGTTTGACTTCCTTTGCACAGTGGCTGTGGCATGCGAGACCTGTGTAGTTATTTCTCACTGAAAGCATTTGGAGCCTCGCTAAATAAAAAGATCAGTATTAATGAACTGTGAAATAGTTTGGGTGCAGTGTATTTTTTGCATACAAGTGTAATAGGATAGTTTTAGTGTTTTGCTTTTTACAACTTGAGTATGAACTTATACAAAATGCAGTAAGACATTGACAAAACTGTTTTATTGATTATAAAATAGTGCCATTCCTGGAAGACACACAGAATATGTTGGCCATCCTCCTCTGAGCACTAATGTTTGGTTTTTATCTACAATTAATAACGAGTGGTCTTTGTTTTACAGAGCAGAGTGACGTCATCTCCCTCCATCACAGGGAGGACAGGACCCTGCAGGATCACTGATCCACCTCAACACAGAGACAAACTACAGCATTTCATCCATTTACACACAGCTTCATCAACACTAACTCCACACACTCAGCTTACCAGTGACTGTCAGGTTAACCATGTTACTGATGGGACCCTCTCTGTCTGATAGGTAAAGTGTGATGTTACAGAAATAACCAACCAATCTTCCCCACCCATCTCCACACTGAGTCCTCTGTTGTTTGCTGGTGTTTCTCCTCAGAGTCCATCCAGCAGAGCTGTCGTCCTCCTCACAGCTCAGAGACACAAAGTCTCCTCTAAAGAACTGAGAGCTGCTGGGACTCACAGTCAGACGAGCTGTGAGGAAGAAGATACATCAAGATTGACTGAACTGCTCACATCAGCAATCCTTGTACTGGATGTTTAATGAAGCAGAAATAATTTCTTAAACAAGACTGATTGTCAAAAAGTGTGACTTGTTGGTATATTTGATTGAAGTAGGACATTAAATCATTTAGATTATCAGGAGAAATGAGATAACACTGACATTATTTAGTCTGCAGTTAGCTGCAACTGGTTCTTACTAAATGTGTCTTGGAAGAGTGAGTCAGGTTTACAGTGTGACAGAAGAAGGTTACTGACCTTGGTTTGTGGTGCAGCTCAGCAGTGAGATCAGAACTAAAGAGAAATTAAACTCAGGTTAGTTCAGAGTTTCACATTCAACAAGACAGCAGAGGCATGAAAAACACAGAGTGAGCTTACAGAGCAGACACAGCAGAGACGTTTCCTCCATCCTGCTGCTCAATGATATCAGACCAGCTCTGAGATCAGCTAACGCAAAAACCTTCCTCCTTCTCCTCTTCTTCCTCCTTGTGTTTGACTTGGTGTCAGCATTCCCTTTTCCCCCAAAACTCTACAAATACAAAAAGCAGAACCTCAGTGGTTGCTCAGAGGGGTGTGTTTTGCAGTTTTTTCATCATAAATAAAAAAGAATCTGAGCTACATTATTGAAAGGATTGATTTTAATAATAGGTTTGCAGATCAATAGAAACTACTTGTGTCTCCCTGTGAGAAATGAGCCAGATTTTACTCCTGCTGTCAAAACGTAAATAAACTGTGACATCAAACTGGCAATCACACTTTAGATGAGCTGCTATAAAGTCACTTCTTATTGTATCTGAAACATAAATGGTTATAAATCAGGGATGTGATCACCACTAACTGATAACCTGGTGGGATTTTCATGTGTTTTTGTGTGTCCGTGACACTTTCTGATTAGTAGTTATGTGCAATACCACTGATTTCCTTTCCAATCGGATACCAAATAAAATTCAGGCGATACTGATCCGATACCTCATAATGATTACAGGACGTCAGGTTACTTGTTCTTATCACTTAATAATGCAGAATTATCACATAGAAACAAAAAAGCTTTTTTGAACGCCTTGCCTGCACTTAAGGACTCCGCGAGAGACGTCTGTCTCACCCTAGCAGCACCTGACCCTGTCCACCCCTCCTCTTCAGTTCATCTCAACATAAACATAAACAATGTGATTTACTCTGAGGTGTTTGACGATTTTAGTGGTGTTACCACAACACCTCACTATCTTGCCACATTTACCACAAACCGCGTCTTGGCTGTTAGTGGAGGTAAAGTACATCCGCCAATGACTCCATTTACACACAGCCATTGTTGTGAGTGTGTGCACCAAGGGGCAGCGACACATTTATAAAGCCATATTTCGCACATGACTATTAAAGACGGAAGAGGAAGTAGTTCCTTCCAGTGTAGACAATCCGAATTATATCATTTCTTTCCACTCTGTATCTGTTAACGATAAACTACAAATAGGGGAGGGGGCGTGTTTTATAAGTAAGGTTTGAAGAGAGAGAAAAAAAAACAGCGGTTTGTTTACTTCCTATATGAACGGGAACCGCCCACAGATTGGCTGAATGATTTCCGTGTGATTAGTTTTTTTATTGAAAAAAAGAGCGCCATCAATCAGCTATTTAAACGAACCATGTTTACTTTAATGTAAAATCGCAACATAAAAATCTAAACGAATAAACAAATGTCGGTTAATGTATCTGGCAGCAGTCTCGGCTCCTCCGCTGGTCCGGAAAACTCCAGAAAGTTCTGGAGCCGGTAAAGAAGCTTCACCGGAACCGGCGCGCTCATTCAGAGTAGTTTCCACCGTGGTCGTGTTGGCGGTACCTGGCTGAGAGCTCGTGAGTAACTGACGGAAAACCTTTAAAAGATAAACGTTCACCGGCTGCTCTGTTTTTACTGACACATTGAACGTGACCGTCGCTGTTTAGTTACCGTTAATAATCTGTAAAGCGCTAACGTTTTAACTGGTTCACGGTACGAGCTGATACAGCAACGTCACATCATTTTCTGCCGTAGTTTAAAACGACGGTAAACAAACGGATATTTGAGTAAATCTCTACTGTGCAACGTAAACTAACTGGACTCCGTGACTTTAATCCTGCGTCTATTCCCTCCTCATTCTTTGCTGTTTTAGGTTAAGCGCAAATGGCTGTTCTAACGTTTTCGTGGCCCTGCTGGATTCTGATGCTCGTTGTCGTCGCCACCGCGTCCACTTTCGCCGGTGAGATTTCGCCTCGGCGCCGAAGCGAACAAAACAAATCACTCCGCTGACTGTGCAAACCTCTATGTGTGATTGAGTATTCGGTGCCTTTTATTGGTTGGAAAAATGTTCCAAAATCTCAAAGTTGTGGTCACGTCATCGTAGATGGCGCGTTGGTCGTAAGTTTGGAAGCCTTTGAATGGAAGAGTCGTGAGTTTAAACACGGAGACTTCAGATCGTTCCCTGCGGTGCTTACTTGTCAAACATATTGAGCCACAAACAATGTTCCTGTCAAAAGGGAGAAGCTGCTATCAATTTCTGCTAAAAACTTTAATAGACATAAAAATACCTTTCAAGTGGGCCAATATATAACCTCTTTTTAATTCTGTAAAGATGTTTTAATTGGCTGAAAAAAGGCAGGCACAAATATGTTTGCAAGCAGGGGCGCCTCCAGAAATTTTCATAGGGGTGGCCATATAGGGACCCCTAAAAACACTGGGCTTACACACCAACAACAGAATTTCCAGTCTTATTATGCTTTTGTAAAATATAGGTTACTTTAAAAATATGGCAAAAAAAGAGAGAAAATAAATATGTACTTAGTTAATTTCCTGCTGTTAAAGTTGATATGACTAAAAATAGGTACATAAGAAAAATTTTGAACTCAATAATAAAACCCTCTCTCTTGTGCTCAGTCTGCCATTGCTATAACAACAAAAGACTGATCCATTGGCGTGAATGGAGATAATGCGACTCTTCCATTTAACGGCTGTAGTATCAGCTGAGTTGTGTATTAGATATGATGCGTTATACTGTATTAAATCGCTCACGCCCGACAAGTTGGAAGGACGCCTCTTCTACGTCACACTGGATGCTCTTATTCACAGAGTTACGGTAAACTAGGCGCCACGGGAGTTCCACTGATATGTCCAAATATCAAACTGCAATATTTACTTAGGGAGTTTACACTCCACTGATTAAAAAGGCACTTTTGAAAAGTTTTTTGAAAATATATCACTTCATTCTGTGCAACTGTGCAAAAATTAGCTTTTCAGCCAGTTTCTGAGGAAAAGGAGTATCAAGGACACACTAAGAAGAAGAAAAATATTTTCATTTTGAAGGTTTTTTTTAAAAAAAATCTATGGATTTATCAAGCAAAAAAAAGTGGTGCTCCAGAGTGGAAGGAGAACGAACAGGAGGATGACTGCAACGCTAGGACTTGGGATTTGGGTATTGAGGCCCATGGTGGGTGTGAAACATGAAGGAGGGTGAGTAATTTGGGATTTTTGTAAAACAATGAGATATTGTTAGCACTTATGCACTTGTACTGTAACTTGTGTGATATCTGCTGGCTCACTGAAAATGAGGAGTCAAATAGACGAGTGTGGCGAGGCTGAATCTATTTCGTGTGTGTGTGTGTGGTAACCACATGACAATGACAGTGTGAGTTTATACCCTTAAATAAATGCGTCCAGACAGAGAGAGCCAACAATATCTTGCTGCATTATTAACCAAAAATGTACTTACAGATTTTAGAAGTGTACCAGATAAACATACCTTTTGTAAATTCTCTAACCTCTGTGTTGTTTCGTCTTTCAGAGCACAAAATCATCACCGCTGGACCCGTCGTCACTCTGCCATGTCAGCCTCCAAATGACCGCTCCATCCTAGCTGTAGAGTGGACAAGAGCTGACCTGGGCTATAAATACGTGGTTTTGTACCGGGCTGGACACTTTGACTCTGTCATCGGGTTTAAGAACCGGGTGGATCTGCAGCAGGGGAACATCATCAACCTGAGTGTTGTTGATCCTCCAGGTGAGTGAGTAGAGTTGAGTGTGTGTGTGATCAGAGGTGAAGCTGCTTCCTGGTTGTTGATGTTTGTTTCTAAAGATGTTGTTGATGAGACTTTGTAGAAAGCAGCTGGTCTGAGTGATGTGATCAGAGTGCAGTAGATAATGTCTGACAGCAGTTTGAAGAGGAAATGGATTCTGTTCTGTTCTTCACTCATCACCTACCTGACAGCTGACACCTCACACCTGTTTCTCACCTGCAGGTCAGACAGGAGGACACACAGAGGATGGATCTGTTGGAATGAAGTTTTTGTTTAGGGAGTTCATGGCGGTGGTGTGTGTGGTGGGGGTGTTGGTGATGTTTTCGGAGCTGCCTTTGAAAATGTCTTTGGTTGTTTTGTTGGTGGTGGTGATGGTGTTGTTGTTGTTTTTTTGAGGTACAGAAAACTTAAAACAACAGATGCAGGGTTCATATCAGGCTGCAGTTGAACTTGAGTCTGTTTGAAATGTTTCAGTTTTTTCCAGCTGATCTGAGGTGGCCGCAAAGATTTTCAGGTTTCATGTTTAAACATCCATTAATTAATTAATTAATTAATTTATTTATTTATTTTAAGTGGAAAAAAATGTCCAGAGTCAAAGTTGTGCTTTTAGTTACTCACTGTCTGTTCACAAAAATCATGCTTTACTGGAAGTCTTCATATTCATTTGAAAAGAGAAAGTTGTTACTTTTACTTGTTAATGATAAACTACAAATAGGGGAGGGGAAATACCTGCTGCTTCACTTTAAACAGATAAAACACTCGTGTTTATATCAGAGAGGTTTCTAAGCATTAAGCACTGTGCACACTTCTTAACTTTGTTATTGCACACAGTTTTTAATATATTTATTTCTATTGCAGACTTCATTAGTAATAGTGAAATGTAGGATTTATTTTTATTCTATTTTAAAAATGAAATGTATTTCATCAGAAATCTGGGAGTTTGTGATTCTAATGTTTCTACTATAAAGTTAAAGTGCCCTGTGGATATCACCTGAATAAAACTGAAGCTGGAATCAAAGTGTCATGCCTGTACTGGTTCTTTTCATTTTAAAATGTTACTTATTTGATGGTTTCAATCATTTTTAATACAGAGAGGAGTTAAATCAACTCAACCCTCTCTACCGAAAAGTCACTTTGGACTCGATCTGCTTCAAACTTCTGCTAGTCGTGAATCAAACATCAAAATGTGGTTATACAAAGTGGAAAAATTACAATCAAATCAAAATCTGCAAACTTTGACCCCACAGAGTCGAGCTTTTCAGTTCAATCAGCTGCATTTCGATGTCATTGGCATTACCTCAGCCAATTAATGCCAGTAATTCCTTTAAAGAACTGCAAACTGCTGGGACTCACAGTCAGATGAGCTGGGAGGAAGTGGAGAGGATACATAGAAATGTTTAATTAATTTAGTTTGTGGTGCAGCTCAGCAGTGAGATCAGAACTAAAGAGAAATTTAACTTAGGGCTCTACTTTGAACTAACCTATGTGTGAGTATTTCTAATCCAGCTCCTGCAATATTTGTGTTTAATCCTGCCCACACCCACAGACTCACTGATATTCATAAATTTTACGTGATGTTAGAGCTACTGGGATACGCCCACCTCGAGGGCAAAAGCTATACTGGGTCCTTTGCCCTCCAGTCATTCGAGTTTAATTAAAGTGCCAGATGTTTGCTGTGCTCTCCAATGCACTAATCAGTGTTTATTTACAGCTGAAGAATGTAGAGTATGGCACCAACATGTGAGCACACCTCTCCTAACCCTGCCTTACAGACCAAATCACACCAATGCCTGCTTCTTCATCAAAGTAAAACATGAACCCACAGCAGAGGCACGGACTACAAACTGAACAAAGAGAACACGGAGTACAAGGACAGGAGTGACATGAGAAGCAGAGGAACCAAAACCTAAGAACTAGAAATCCAAAATAGAAACCAAAACACTAACAGACTAAACAATGAGGAAAATAAAGATCAATAATGATACAAACATCAAAACATTGGGTCACCGAGCCAGGACCGTGACACTGGCTGTGCAGAGCAGCTGGGAAGTGGACCTGAGCAGAGAGTCCACAGTGTGGAGAACTGATCTGAGCAAATAAAGAATGAAATCCAGGTTCAGGTCTGAGCAGGAGAGCTGAGGAGGTGAAGTTGACCACTGAGGCGGAGCACAGTGGAGGGTGGATGAAAGGCAGCAGGTTTGGTGATCAGATATGGACGAGATGATAAACTTTCACTGTTCTACTTTTACAGTAATATTGTTTTTAAATATGTTTTAGCTGTGAAGTCAGTTTTAAAACAAAGACAATCAGCTGTTCAGTCTTTCACAGTGAGACTCTTTCTAGACTCCTACTTTGAAAAACAAAAGTTACTAGAAATAAATCATCTCTAACACTCAGATGACAGAAGACCTCTTTGTAGAAATGACAATAAATGCACAGCTTTATTTATTACTGATATAAAGTTTGCAGAAATCACTGAGACATAAAAGAGGCGATTCAGAGGTGATGCTCTGTGGTGACATCAGTGATGACATCATTATTCTCATCATTATGAGAAGCACAAAGGGAATTTCCTGTAAATATGTAGAAAGACTAGTTTACACAGGGAGACTAGTTCATTATTAGCACACTGAGTGATGAGTCAATGATTCAGTGTTACCTTTGGTTCTGCATCGATACAAAGACACCATGAGGACAGTGGAGATAAAGTATGGACAAAACACCAGCAGGTGGAGGACCACTCTGAATGCAAGCTGGATGGAGCTGCAATCAGGGAGTGGAGCTGAGGAAGGGGGCACTGTTTCCGTGGTGGCTCGCACAGTAGCTGTGGTTGTAGGTGTACCTGCAGAGAGAATCGCTCCTGTTCAGATGAATATGTGGATGAAATAAGAGGTGAAATCAGAGTGAAGCTCCTCACCTGTGACAGTGATCCAGCTGGATGGAGACTCTCCATGACCGCTGATGTCACACTTGTAGAGGCCTTCATCAGACCTGGAAACATGCTGGATGGTCATGTGACCTGTAGGCTGCTTCCTGATGAGGGAGCCATCTTTATAGAAAGCAGCTGGGAGGTTGGAGGGAGTGGTCTTTGTTTTACAGAGCAGAGTGACGTCATCTCCCTCCATCACAGGGAGGACAGGACTCTGCAGGATCACTGATCCACCTCAACACAGAGACAAACTACAGCATTTCATCCATTTACACACAGCTTCATCAACACTAACTCCACACACTCAGCTTACCAGTGACTGTCAGGTTAACCATGTTACTGATGGGACCCTCTCTGGACTCACACCAGTAAACTCCACTGTCAAATGCCAAGAGGCTCCTGATATAACAGGAAGAATTAGCTGATCTTGCCCACCCATCTCCACACTGAGTCCTCTGTTTGCTTGTGTTTCTCCTCAGAGTCCATCCAGCAGAGCTGTCGTCCTCCTCACAGATCAGAAGCACAAAGTCTCCTTCAAAGAACTGAGAGCTGCTGGGACTCACAGTCAGACGAGCTGTGAGGAAAGTGGAGAGGAAACAGAATTATTTCAGTAATCAGACAGCTTTTGGAAACACTAAACTCCTCACATCAGCTGCTATTTCTGAGTAAAGGATGTTTAATAAAACAGACATTATTTCTTGAACTAGCTCATTATCAAAAAAAGGAAATATTGGTATGTTTAAAGGAAGTAAGAGATGAAAACCTTTGAACTGTGAGGAATAACATTCACACTTGGCACTGATCACCACCTGCACTCATGTATATATCATGTATATATCTATCTATCTATCTACTTAGCACTTTTAATTCTTATTCTCATTTTTATTTTCATGTCTATTTAAGCTTAATTTATAACAGTATTTATAACAGTATGTTTGCACTGAAGCACCGCAGCAATTTCCCAATGTTGTAAACCCGCTCAACATTTGGCAATAAAACCCTTTCTGATTCTGATTCTCTGATTCAATTAAATTCAGTTCTGTTTATACAGTACAGCGCCAAATCACAACAACAGTCACCTCAAGGAGCTTTATAGTGAAAAATATCCTCTCTTTCTACAATAATACATACAGAGAAAAACATCATTTGTAACCTTCACTAAAGCTGTTTCTGTGCTGTGCTGAGCTCTGAAACCTAATTAACCTAACCCCAATAACTGCATGACTTTTAACTGTTGGAGGAAACCAGAGTACCCAGAGGGAACCCACTGCTAACTAGCTGGATTGCAGACTTGAACCCAGGACCTTCTTACTGTGAAGTAACCACCGCGCCACCAAGCTGTCAAGCCTGACTTCCCAAAAGTAGGAAATCTGTGGTTACAAGGCTTGATGCAGAATTTTCTTTACGTTTTTGTCCTTGACATGTTAAACCACAATAAATAGCAACAGCATACACATAGTTGTCTTCCTCTTATAACCCCAGTGATTTTCCTGTGGTTTGAAATCTCGTGTGATCTTCTGAATTTCATAAGTCCAGGCAATAAACTATTCTTACTAGACTGTATCATGTCATCGACACAAGATCAAATTAAGTTGTTGAATTTCATGCAGATCCCACATGATTTAATTATGTTGAGCATAGAAACATTAAATTGTTTTGTTCAAATTCTAAGTTAGTAAACTGTAAATGTAACAACCATCCTTTTCTTGAATGTGGTGCCTTTGCTTACACTTCAAATAAATCAGAGGGATGTTTTTCAGCTTTTTTTCCCCACAGATACACTAAAATTACTGACTGAGTTAGTGAAAATATTCATGATTATCAATCATATTTCATGTTGACAGGCACAAGATTTGTCTTCTTGCAAACTGGAAAAACTGTGTTTCCAACCTTTTTGTCGTGACCTCACAGAGCAGCAAATTAAAATGATGAAAATGAAAAACAAAATAAATTTATTTGTTGCTGTTGCTACATTATAAGGTCAACATAACCTTTTCTGGCACTGTTTTATTCTTTTATGTGTACACACTTGGCCAATAAAGCTGATTTTGATTCCAAACACTCAGTGTTGTTTTACACACTCACTAATTGGCTGTGGCTGATAATAATCGGAGATTATGGATTTCTGAGTTTCATACAACAATAAAAGGGGTTTAATAGTTTACCTACTGACCTGCTGTGTAGTGAGTACAGAGTATATCTACTTTTATTAAACTTCGCAGAGTCACGGTCATCATCAGGCTCACATTGGCTTTGCAGCTCCTTGCCAGTTTTGCTTTGGTCAAGAGTTGCTCACAAACTAATAATCCACCACCAAAGAGAATCTGGAGTACATAAAACCACAAACAATGGCAAAAAAATCCTCCGCTTCCTCATCATTGTCACCTGCCACATTTTTTCACCACTCAAAGCTAAAGAACAACATGTCTCCGTTATTTAAACCACTTTTGTTTGGACTGAACTGAGCTGCAGAGAAGTCATTTAGTTGATTTGTCTCCAGAATTGCATCTCTACAGCTTTCTGTAGTGCCAGTTCAAGTTGGCCCTTAGCCTGAGACACCTCATTACCATCAAACACATCCAGCACTGTTTCACGCAATAAGACATGAAATAAACATAATGTTTTAAGAACAGATCAAAGTGAGTGAGATTAAAGCAACAAGGCAAGGATGAAATGGTTTTATGTAACTTAAGCCAGGTACTGTACTTGTTTCCACCAGCCTTGGAAAGCTGAGGGAAAACAGGTTGAGGGTTGAATAAAAGTATAGTTTTTGGTGTAGAAGGTTCTACATCAAAAGAGTTCACAGGATATAGAAGTGCTGGACAATTTATTAAGGATTGCTTCAGCTTCACTGAACAGGATTTGGAGACCTTTGTCACCTACTGTTTGCCATGTAAAAGAGGAATCAGTGACCCTTAGCTTACTCCCCTCAAACATGGTGTTTTACTGATGTCAACTATTTCCCCCTAGCCTCTTTCTTAGTACCAACTAGATTAGATCCATTGTCAGACCAGACAGGCCAGATACATTTTAAAGTATTTGCTTGCGTATGAACTTAAGTGGCATCTCATTCTTAATCCATATGGTTTAATATAATGTTGTCCCACTATTTTCAGCAATAACAGCTTCTGCACGTCTGTGTAGGATTTCCACAAGGTTTAGGAGTGCTAATGGGAATATTCGATCATGTTTCAGAAGTGTCATATCAGACACTGATGTTGGATGAGAAGGCCTGACTTACAGTCTGCACTCAAATGGATCCCAAAGATGTTCTGTTGGGTTGAGGTCAGGTCTCTGTGCAGGCCAGTCAAGTTCTTTCACTCCAAACTCATTAATCCACCATCATCCATGTCTTTATGGAACTTGCTTTTGTGCACTGTTAGAACAGGAAGAGGCCATAACCCCAAGCTGTTGCAGAAAAGTTGAGTTTGAAATATTAGAAAAATTATACCTCAAAGTGGCAGCATTGCATAAAAGAAGAGTCTGAGTCCACATTTCTTCTTCTTCTTCTTTTTTTTTTTTTTTATATTTCCACAAACAATTTGGTCCACAAAGAGACTTCACCCTGTTTAAATCCTTACTAACTCTTTCATCTGTCGCCCAAGTTGACCTTTGACACCAGAGGGAGGAAACATTAGCACATTTCTGACATTTACAAAGAATTTTCTAAGTATGGTGCAAATGGTCCTGTGTGTAAAGATAGCAGGGACTTTTGAATTACATGACTTCTGTAAAAGACTTCAGTTGAAGTCATGTGACTTAAGAGAAACTGTGATCTTTACACTTTATCTGTAGACCTGCCTCATTCGCTCTGCTGCTGCTCTCTGAATAAACACCTGACCACACAATCATAACAAATGTTATAAACAAGTAACTGTGAAGTTATGAAGAAACCGTTTAATATGATCATTTCAGAATCAGAATCAGAGAAACTTTATGAATCCCAAGCTGTCAGCAGCAGAATACATACATACAGCAGACAGCAGAGCAATCGTATAAAAAGAATTGTAGAAACAGAGATAAAAATATAAAAGGAAAGTCATATTAACAGTAATGTTAGTGGGATATTAACAGGTATTATAGCTGCACAGGTAAGTAAATGTACGTTGTGGTGTACAAAAAGTGACGCTTGGCAGTGAGGTGTGTTTACTGTGGTTCAGGATGTGTGGGTCTGACCACGTGGTTGAATTAAATAGTCTGACAGCAGCAGGAAGGAACGGCCTCTGTTGAAACTGCTCCAAGGAGGTTGGAGTCATCGCCAGGTTTCTGTCACCAAGAATAAATGAAATAAAGTTCATGTGAGGTTAAAAGTTTAATTAAGACTAAAAGTTTTGATTGCAGCATTCTGAGGGTCTTGTAGGGATGTTACTGAGGTTGTGGGAATGTTCCTTGATAACCGGGTAACAGTTAAAATATCTGAAACAAAACTTTTTTTCACATGTTTCTGCTACACTGATTTTTTTTTTTACCATTTTCTTAACGTGACAGAGTTGGTTAAATTTAGTGGCGGGATGAGAACTGAACAGGAAGTATGAAAGTTTCCTGAAAGAACAAAACTTTTACTTATTCTGATGCACGAAATCAACTGATTTTAGTGAGAGGCAGCAGTTCTGACAGCTTTTTGCACTGTGGCTGCTGAAAGTCAGGGTTTTGTTAGCAGTCGACTGTCCTCAGTTTGTTTTCTCGCTCCTTTGTTTATTTTGGTTCTTTCAGTTTACTTTCTTGTTTAAAGACATGACTCACTGTGTGCACTAGCATTCATATAGATAAGCTGCTGCTGCAAGCCCCACAGCACGGTGGACTAAACCATTTTTTTTATCTGTAAGGGGTGAAATGGCATCACAGCTAGTGTTATCACGGCTAGTTAGGAATCAAAGTTTAGTCACCTGACTGATTTATTCATGAAATTTAAATATGACACTAATTAATAAGCAACAAAAAAAAAATGCAAACTAAAAAAAAAAAATGTTTCAGGTTTGGATAGGCCCCTCCCACCTCAGGGGCCCTGGGTAGTCCTACTCTTCCTCCACCGCTTCCACGCCCCTGCTTACGTTGACACGATCACGGAAGACGCGGAAGACGCACGGATATTTAAACAACATTAAATGTTAATGTTTTTAATAAAGTACAACTCAGATAATCTCACGCCCAGGATCTATCGATAAGGAAGTTTAAAGTTTTTTTAAAGCTGAAGAAGGAAAAGTCCGAACACGGAAATGAGAGCTGGCAGGTCTGCGTGTCTCTGCTGGAGTTTACTGTCTGTCTGCGTCCTGCTGGTCTCTGCAGGTGAGACTCAAGCTGTTTTAAAGCAACATGAAGTATGAGAGTTCACTTTATATTACTCTGAAAAGTCCGTAATACTGAGCCTATAATATCTGTGTCATTAGTGTCTGTTTAACCTGTGCTGTGGAAACTCAGCACGCAACCCGATTTATTTGCAGTTATTCTGAAATACGCACGGCGGGGTGCTGCGCTCAGTTCCCAACAATTTCTTTTCATTAACACGACAAGGTCCGGAGAAATGATGCTGCTCTGCGCTGTCACTGAGGGAGGAGTTTAAGGTGTGCAGGAGGAGGTGGACACTATATGGACTGCATGTTTACAAGTGATTCATGTATTTTAAAAAACAGCTTTTACTATAACCTATAATTTCCTATAACCTGCATAAAACTAGACCCGTTTTGGATAATTAATTGCAAAAGTTATGCATTTTTGCTACCACCAAAAGTTTATTTTGTTCCCCTTTTTTGGAACATTGTGTTATAG
>NW_024583021.1:175249-180841 GCF_018398535.1 Haplochromis burtoni
AAGCTGTTTTAAAGCAACATGAAGTATGAGAGTTCACTTTATATTACTCTGAAAAGTCCGTAATACTGAGGCTATAATATCTGTGTCATTAGTGTCTGTTTAACCTGTGCTGTGGAAACTCAGCACGCAACCCGATTTATTTGCAGTTATTCTGAAATACGCACGGCGGGGTGCTGCGCTCAGTTCCCAACTATTTCTTTTCACTAACACGACAAGGTCCGGAGAAATGATGCTGCTCTGCGCTGTCACTGAGGGAGGAGTTTAAGGTGTGCAGGAGGAGGTGGAGACTATATGGACTGCATGTTTACAAGTGATTCATGTATTTTAAAAAACAGCTTTTACTATAACCTGCATAAAACTAGACCCGTTTTGGATAATTAATTGCAAAAGTTATGCATTTTTGCTACCACCAAAAGTTTATTTTGTTCCCCTTTTTTGGAACATTGTGTTATAGCCTACAACAGGATTTTACCACAGAGTAATGCTGTGCAATACTACATATCAAGTAAATATAGGGTCAGTATAGCTTTTAAGTCATAAATGCAGATCATGTTGGGGTGAGCAGTGTGTTGTGATTTATGGGCTCAGTCATCCTCAAATTGAAAATTCTGAACACATTTTCAATCTGATACCAATATCATCACTGTACTGATATTTGGATGGATCTGCCCACCTCTATAGGAAGGGTTCAGAGGCCGATGTGCTCCTAATACCTGTCCCAAGACCAGATAGCTCAATGCAGGTGAGCTGAGTTCTATCAGGGAGGGTACAGGGACAGTTCCCGGTGGCCTTGGGATCATTTTTGCCAGCCATGGACTTCAGCTGTGCAGGAAAGCATTGACAGGGCTCTGACAATCCACACATGTGGTGTGACTGTGTTAGGCTCACATAAAGACTGTTTGCTGTTACCAATGCATTTGTAGTTGTAGGGGACTGTAACACTGTCATGAGAACTCCCTCTGTTCCATTTATCCACAGTGTTCCCGCAGAGACGGAGACCTGCTGATCTTTGAAGGATTATGAAGAATCTCCAAACAGTTTAATAGTAAAACGGCACCGAAAACAAGAAAATAAACAATTTAGATTAAAGATAGATCATAAAAGGACTTAAGGGGCTCATAAGATTATAAAGTTACCTGAGCTGCCGTGTGAAACACATGAAAATCCCACGCTGAGTGGTCTCTTAGCTCCTTACTCTGATTGGCTGCTATACTTTGATCCCATTAAACTCTCTGCTCTGAATTATTTCTTCTTTCAGACCGGAAAATCATCACAGCGGATAGTGGACAGACTGCCACTCTGCCGTGTCGAGGTCCAAACAGCGACATCATAGGTGTGGAGTGGAGCAGAGCTGACCTGAAGACACAATATGTCCTTTTGTACCGGGACGAGCAGCTCGATCCAGCAAACCAGCATCCGAATTTTAAGGACCGGGTGGATCTGCAGGACAGACAGATGACGGATGGAGACGTGTCTCTGATTCTGAAGGATGTGAAGACTGAGGACACAGGAACATATGAGTGTCGTTTGTTAGATGGGAAGTCCATCAGCAGCATCTACCTGAGAGTTGTTCCTCCAGGTGAGTGAGTAGAGTTGAGTGTGTGTGTGATCAGAGGTGAAGCTGCTTCCTGGTTGTTGATGTTTGTTTCTAAAGATGTTGTTGATGAGACTTTGTAGAAAGCAGCTGGTCTGAGTGATGTGATCAGAGTGCAGTAGATAATGTCTGACAGCAGTTTGAAGAGGAAATGGATTCTGTTCTGTTCTTCACTCATCACCTACCTGACAGCTGACACCTCACACCTGTTTCTCACCTGCAGGTCAGCCAGGAGGACAGAGTGGAGATGGAGTGAACGAGGATGGATTTGTTGGACTGAGAGCTGGTCTGCCTCTTCCTGTGATGTTCATCATTGCTGGTGTATTTTTAATTTACCGAAAACATAAAAAACGCAGGCGTCACGGTTTGTACTATCATGTGTGAACTGAAACTCTTTGTTGCACTACATGAAGCAGGAAAATGGGAGCGGTTTACAGTGGAGATGTGGCCATTACTTTTATTTATTTTTTGCACAGAAGGACAACAGAGCAATGCTAAACTGCAGTATACTGCTAACAGAACTTTGGCTCTTTGCAGCCATTTGCACAGACAGCATGCTAACACTAAGTTAGCCAATAACACAGAGTGTTGCTGAAGCTGGGTGTATGCTGACCCCAGCCCAGCAGCCAGAGTCTGAACTTGAACAGGTAACAAAGGCAGAGATGATCAGTCAGACTTGAAATTGGTGTTTCTACCTGTCCGTGTTTCTATAGTAGAGCAGCTGTGGTGATCACTTTGAAGTCATCTTTGCTTTGTGTTGAAACCTGAATAATAAAAGAAAGATCACATGTGTGTCCTCATTAGGACAGGGAGTTTTGTTGATGTGTGGGACTCGATGTAATGACACCAAAGCTGGTTATAAGACACAAACACAAGAATCAAACTGAGCTGTTAGAGTTCATGACAGAAACTGAGTAATTTGTCATCACATGAAGTCAGATTATATCAAGTAATTAATAGACATGGAACTATTTTTTTCTTCTCTCCATTAAGTGTTTTCTCTTAAAGGTGAAGCTAGTTTTCCTCTCTATGAATTATAATGTAAAATGTCCTGTTTTTACAGTTTTGTAAACAAATCTTTATATTTTATAAGCTAATGCTAACAAAAACTGTTTCATTTGTGAATGTGAAGATATCCTGTAAGTTGTCAGATTAATGTAGCTATTACAGTAAAATGACTCTTTGCACAGATAAAGCTTTACCTCCATGTGTGAGTGATCGAAGCAGATGCTGTATAGACATGTTTGGATTCACTGAAAGTCACAAGAACGTCTCGTGTGATGTGCACATTTAAAAACAGGGTCTAAACGGTAAAGATGATTTGGTAGACAGAGGATGGAGGGTGAGTGGATGGATTGATGGATATTTTTTTATACATCCAAATAAGAAAAAATGATTATAATTAAGGATTAAACTATATCACTGTACATTCATGCTACTGGAAGGATTCATTAAATAGGATAACATCAAGTGAAACGCTACATGTATAAAGGCTACCTTACACCACAAAGCCACGCTCTAAAAAGCTTTCACAGATTTAACACTGTCTGTGAAGCTGGAAATAAAGTTTCTATTTTTAGAGTATGTTTGGCACCATGTTGTGCAAGTACAGCAGGTGATGTTACTGGGTTGGTTGGCTAATAGACTTCTATTCATTTATGTTAGCTAACCAGTGACAGATCAGATTACTTGGTGTAAAGCGAGAAGCAGTAAAAGGGTGTCACTTTTGTGAACCACCAGTGTACCTGACTCAACCTGGCTCTCCTCCTCACTCTTAAAACAGGTGGATTTTCATGTTTCAGTTCAGCTAGCCGATGTTGAAGAATCACCTGCTGCTAAAGAGAGTGAAAGTGGGCAGTATATCCTTGGTTTCTTAGTATTAAATAACTCACTGTTGCAGACAGGGACAGTACAAAATCGTCCCCTTAGACTGATTTTTAGTTTTAGTTTCCATGTTTTCTGCTGAGTTATTGGTTCTGTCATTATTTAGCTAACATAAACTCAGGTATGTCTTATTAGTTGCAAGCAATCAGCCAACCCAGTGATGTCACGCTACTGACACAAGATGTTTTAAATCCAGCTCCACAGACAGTGTTACATCTCTGACAGTCCTTGAGTGCAGGGCTTCATGGTGTAAATTAACCTTTACACGTGTAATGTTTCATGTCCACTTTAAATACAATGCAGGGATTTAGTGTGACACATGGCATACGTCCAAGTGAACACATTTACGTTAATTACTTACATAAAAGTCTTCTTAACTTACAAAGTTTTTCTATCAGGCTCTAAAGATGTCGTTATGTAAACTTTAACAGATTGACAGGTGACAGGATATGATGTATGCTGCTGTAGTGAAACTGGAATGGGGTTTAAAACTTGTGATTTTAACACAGATAATTTATGCACTTTTTAATTTTATGATGTTTAAGACTTTGAAAAAGTATTTTCATGAAGTCAGAGCTCCTATCTTGAGAGCACAGGGTTAGCTTAATGTGATCAGAGGCTGAGGAGGGGGAGAAGCTCCACTTTATCTTTGTGGTAAAACATTTCACTGTGTTTAAAGACATGAATAAAAACTGTGTTAAATCAATGTTTGTGTGCTGACTGTGTTGTTTTCTGGTAGAAGGAAGTTTCAGGAGGAAAAGTTTTTAAAACTCAGAGAAGCTGTGCTGAGCTGTATGTTCCTTCCAGGCAGACGCAGATCAGTTAAGTAAAGACGGCTAATGCCCAGGAGTGCAGGGTGCTGTCCTCAGACATGCAGTTTTACTAACGCACAGACCTGATAAACCGAGAGAGTAAGGAGCGCTCTTCCAACAAAAGGTCAAAGGTCAGTAAATCTAACATAAAATCCAAAGCAAAGACTCGTATATAGAAATGGTTATTAGTGATCAGACGTAAGTCTGAATCTGATTTTGGGACATGTGACTGTGAAAGGGTTTTAAAAAACTGCTAATTAATAACCAGATAATACAGACCAAAGAGAATTGAGGGAAACATTTACAGGCTGGATTAGAAAAAAATCAAACAAAAATTAAACATCTTATTTGGTCTCTTATGACAGAAAAACGCTGAGCTCAGGCATTTAAAGAAGACATTAAGATTAGAGACATGTTGCCTCACACACTGACCACACATTGGTCTTTTTGTAGAAAGTATTTGTTATTAGTATCATGTAGTCCATCCCAAGCTTCTCATTGACTCTTGAAACAAAAGGCAGTAAAGAGGAGAGGAGAAAAGTGTGACCGCCTTTGCCGAGAGCCAAATGAGAAATATAAGATTTATATATACCTTTTCCATATGGGTGTGTCATCTGTCCATAACTCTGGTTTTCAGAGCTAGCCTAAAGCTGCTCTCAGAAACATGGAAAACACACAGTGACAAAGGCTTAACTCAGTGTGAACACACCCAGAAATGATTAACAGCATGATCAAGGAACAAAAAGTCGGAGCTTAAATTAGACTCACAGTTTTTTAAACATGCTTTATCTGTGTCTGTAGCTCAGACTGACATTTGAACCAGAAGAATGACACATTAGAACATTTACTCAGCTCGCCATCAGTCTTTGTTCAAACAGCAGGGACCAAACTAGGTGCAGAAACGCATTAATGAGGTGTGTCTGTAGGAAATGTAGATATTTATTTTACCTCTCCAAAAGCTGATTCTGTTCATCTGGACGTAGCGTTTTGTGGGAGAAACGTTTCATCACTCATCCAGGTGACTTCTTCAGTCTCAGCTGACTGCAGGTTTCCCCAAATCTTATAAACAGGACATTTACATAATGACTGAAACCAGCCCACTGAAGGAACAATGGGCTGGGAGGTCAGTTCCTTAATCTTAATTATGCAAATTCTCATGACCATTGATCAACAACCACTGACCAAAACCCACTGATCAATGTACCATTCACAGAGAGTTGGGGAATGGCTGTAAGATGGAGAAAGATGTACCCTTAGACCCCCTCCTCTATTCAGAGATGATCTTTCCCTTTTCATGTAAAT
>NW_024583021.1:181772-183714 GCF_018398535.1 Haplochromis burtoni
TTTCTCCCACAAAACGCTACGTCCAGATGAACAGAATCAACTTTTGGAGATTTACTTACCTGAATGATTGAGCATGCATCAAGTTATTTATTTTACATTTATCATTTAATTATTCATATAAATAAATATGGAAACCAGCAAAACTGATTATTGACATGATTCCCTATTTACTTAATTCTCTGGAGTACAGGTGTGCAGAACATTTTTTATGTATCTTCTTTGGATGTCATCACAGGAGACTTCAGCTCAGGCCTGTGCATGGAGGCAGCAGTACATTTCTGCCTGCCGGTGGTCTTTATGCTTTACGTGCTCTCTGTCCCACTGGATTAACACCTGGCTCACTGTTTGCTGAGAAAGGCCGGACAGTAAATAATCAGGAGATGCAATGGTGGGTCAACTTTGAATAAAGATAATTATCTGAGTCTGCTAGAAAATATTTTCTCTACAACTTTATTAGAACTACTTTAGCTTTTAGCAACTTTTCTTACTGCAGGTTTTTATGTTACTCCCAGAAAAACAGGATGAGCTCTGGAAAGATTTCCGTGAAATCTTTTTCAGGTTTCAGGTTTCCATAGTGTGGTTTAAGGTGGTTTGAGAATGAGCAGAATAACCTGACATGCATGTGTCTGGGCTGTCGGAGTACCTGACAGAATCCATGATCCACACTGATCGTCCAACAATCCTGCTACCAGGGAACATTTCCACAACAAGTTCAAGTGATGCTCTCAAAGAAAGAAGTTTGAAGTAATGTTTCTGTAAAATGTTATTTCATAAAACGTCCCCACAGTGGACACGACAACAGTGAAAAGAAATCTCGATTATGGGACATTATATCAATCAGTGAATCAATCAGACAGGCCTTTATTTGTCACATGCAATGTTACACATACCTGTGTTGAAAATTTGACCGACCATACATATATTGCACAAAACATCACATTGGGAAGACAGGTCGGAAACAGAAATAAATGTAATGGTTTGTACAATAATTAGTGACAGAGCTGCAGTGGTGCACACAGTACATGACGGATCTTTTCCTCTGAGCAGAAATATTTACTGGTTATCTACAGAAAAGAATTTGAGAGATGAACATCTGAGTGCATTTATCCAAATAATCTCAACATCAGAGATGGAGAGGACAAAGTTAGTGAGACTCACAGAGACACAACAGAGCTCTGATTCAGAAGTGATACTCTGTAGTGACATCAGTGATGACATCATAATGATCATCCAGTCCCTGATCAGGGTGAGCTGGCAGGACTGAGACACGAATGTTATTTCCTGCAAAAATGTAAGAAGTGTTTCAGCTGTTAATTTATAGAGAATTCTGCATATTGATTAATCAGAGAACGATTCAAAGTGTTACCTTTAGTTCTCTGTCGACATAAAGACACGACAAGGAGAGTGGAGATAAAGTATGGACAGAACACCACCAGGTGGATAACTACAAGCTCAGGTGAAAATAAGTCAGGATGCAGAGTTGATGGAGTGGGAGGTGGTGTAGAGGTGGGTGGAGGTGTGGTTGTAGGTTTACCTGCAGAGAGAATCCCACCTGTTCAGGTGAATATGTGGATGAAATTTTGCAAACTTTAGTTGTTTTGTGCTTCTCTCTGTTCCAACCACTGACTTGTGGTCCAAAAGACTAAATAACTTGAATGGCTGCACAACATCAGACTACACGTCACGCCCTGGTTAATGTTTGTGAAGGTCTGAGGAGACGTGCTGCATACAGCGAGCTGTGTTCATGTACCTGCAGTGACAACACAAGATCACAAATCTTGTGTTTCTCCTCAGAATCTGTCAGTTAAGTTAATACATTATTATTCCTACATTCAGTCATCAAAAACATTTATGTTACTTGGGATACAATATAGTTTTTTCAGTTATCAGCACAAAGGTCCGATAAAGATTAAATGTGCTTTGCTGCAGCGCTCACGTGATC
>NW_024583021.1:185124-193946 GCF_018398535.1 Haplochromis burtoni
TCAGCTCATCAAGAAGGAAACACAAAATCACAGAACAGAGCATCAGGATTATGATTCTAGTTTGTGTTCATATGAAGGATTTTTCAGTGTGTTATTTGATGACAGTTACAACACAACACATCTCTGTGTGTAATTAGTTCTACAGTAAATAAGTAAAGTAATCCATTATACTAACACTGCTACTCATACAGTCTTTGTTGAAGGTTCATCATAAAGTTAGTGATCTGTCAAGCTTTGGTTGGTCTTTTAAAGCTGTACAAACAAACAAATAAGTGCAGAATTAACTGAAAGAAGATGATCCTTATCATACTGATATTTCATAACTGTCAGATTAGAGATGCATGAAGTATCTGAGCAATAAATTTGAACACATTCTGGTCCTGCTTCCTCATTGGCTGCAGTAGTAATGACTTCAGACTGTCACATGATGACGTTACTGACCTTGGTTTGTGTTGCAGCTCAGCAGTGAGATCAGAACTGAAGAGAAACGAGTCTCAGGTTAGTTTAGAGTTTGTGGTGTTTAATGAAGTGGTCAGAGAGCAGAGCCAGGAACATCTCCGTGAGCTGATTGTAAGAAAATAATGAAGCAAAGCCAGAGCAGGAAGTAGGGACATTGTTGAATTCAAAGATATGAAGAAGATTCATGTTACAGACAAACATCAATGAAATCAAACTACAGACATGACTGGGACATAAAATCAGCCCTGGCATTAAGAGCGGCTCATGTTCAAAGTAGTTGTTCATTTTACTTGAATCTCTCCCTTTCTAGTTATGTCTCTCCATTATCTCACTGTTACTTTCACATCTTTGTCACTTCCTTACACTGTTAGGCTACGGCTACACTAATCCAGATAAATTTGAAAACGGCGTTTTCGTCTAAAAACGCTCTGCATCGATGCTATCGTTTTCAGTCATTTCCATCCACACTTAAAACGCTATGTTCCAGTACTGTGCATGCGTGAAACGTAAGAGGAGTTGACCTGCCTCATTTCCGTCTGCCATTTATTTACTTTCCGGCTCTTTGAAACGTTGCAGCAAAATGTTGAGGAAAAGCACCGAGTTTTACCTGGAGCATGTACAAACTGATATTATTCTTTAATAGGGCTGGCAAAATTGAAAGCAAACAAAACAACTGCTGTACAATGCCATCCGCCATCTTGGTTGAATTGGTCACATGACTGCATCATATGACTAAGATGTGTCATCATTTTTGAAAGCCTCTGTTTTTCCAGTCCGCACTGCGACGTGAAAACGCTGTTTTCAAATTTATCTGCGTTTTCAAAAAGCTCACATTTCCTTGAACAAAAACGCCGTCTCAGTGTAGACGGACGAAGGCCAAAATGGAGAGAAAAAGATGCATTTTCAAACAAAGTCGGATTAGTGTGGACGTAGACTTATTGGGACTGCTTTCCCTCCTCCTCCACTTCTCACAGTCACAGCCTCCTGTGACTGTGATGAGTCGTTACTGGTTGTTGCTGGTATGACTGTTGACAGTGCAGCAGCAGCCCTGAAAGCTTACATGTGATAAGAGTCTTTCTTCCTCTTTCTGCACTGTTACATGTCAGAGCATCAGTGTGCTTTTCTCTGAGGATACAAGTGTTAAACCCACAAACATGTGACCCAACTAAACACTGGGTGAAAAGCTGACACAAACACTGAAAAAACAACACTTTAATGTGTGAAGTCCTTCACCTGAATCTCAAAACATTAGAAATGGCTTTGTAACCATAATAAATGTGTCTCACAGTCTCCTAGAACTAAAGATCATGTTTCCTCCGACCTGCTGCTTCCTGATAATCAGACCAACACTGAGATAAGTTCACAGTCACGTCTAGTAAAACCTTCCTCCTCCACCCTGTGACTCACTGTGTTGTGGCTTTCTCTCCCTCAAGCATTAAGAGAAACTTTCATTCTTTGACTGAAAAAAATTGGAAAAATAAAGTGTTAAAGATTCAAACTGAAACAGTAACGATTAACAACAACTGATATCAGGACCTGAAGGCAACATGAGCGCCTGTGTGATGCTTTCATTGACCCTCCGACCTCCTGTAAGGAGTGTTTGAAGCTCTTTTTACACAAAGAAAATAAAATTCAACTATTTAATATATTATTGATAGTACATTCAATGATTTTTTTTTCAGAACATTTGCAGATTGTTAGAAACCAGCTGTGTCTTCCTGTAGCTGAATGTAGGTCAACTGTGGGGTCTGAGTTGGAGGTGGGCTTTAGCTTCTCTCTGTTTCAACCACTGACTTGTGGTCAGAAAGATGGTAAATAAATGTTTGGCTGCACAACATCAGACTGAAAGAAACACTAAAGATGTGAATCAGAGTACTTTACTGATCCCTGTAGGGGAAATGTGGGTTACAGTGCTCCAGTACAAACAGTAACAAAAACAGACAATACAAGAAGTAAAGAATAGCACAATATATATAATATATATATGCATATAAGTCACTTACTAATAAATATCTGAATAAGAAAGAAGAGCATGTGCAAAAAGGGTGTAGCTATTGCAGTGCTTACAGTGTGTTAGATGGAGGAGTTGTACAGGGAGCCAATGGCAGGAATGATTTCCTGTGTCGTTCAGTGGTGCTTTTCGGTAATCTCAGTCTCTCACTGAACGTGCTCCTGTGACTGACCAGCATGTCATGGAGTGGGTGGGAGGTGTTATCCAACATTGTCTTTATCTTGGACAGCATTCGCCTCTCCGACACCACCTTAACAGAGTCCAGCTCCATCCCCACAACATTACTGGCCTTATGGATCAGTTTATCGAGTCTGTTGGCATCTGTGACCCTCAATCTGCTCCCCTCAGCATGCAACAGCATAGAGGATCGCACTGAAAACAAGAGACTCGTAGAAAATCCTGAGCATTTTCTGGCAGATGTTAAAGGATCTCAGCCACCTCAAAAAATAGAGACGACTCTGTTTCCTGGTCTTCCTGAAGTCCACGATCAGTTCCTTGGTCTTTGCCACGTTGAGCTGCAGATGATTCTGCTCACACCACGTGACAAAGGAGTCGACCACAGCCCGGTACTCTGTCTCATCATCCCTGCTGATGCATCCAACCACCGCAGAGTCATCAGAAAACTTCTGAAGATGGAGGTCTCTGTGCAGTGGCTGAAGTCTGTAGAGGGTGAAGAGGAAGGGGGACAGTTCTTTGTGGTGCTCCTGTGTTGCTGATTAACTTGTCAGACACACACTGTGGGAGACGCACATATTCAGAATCAGAATCAGACTTTATTTATCCCCAAGGGGCAATTAACAAACAACAGAGCAGCATAATGTTGAAGGACAAATAATAAATACACAGAATATACAGTATATACACTTTTAAAATGACACAGCTTTAAAAGTAAAGTGACTGAAAGGGGAATAAATAACTGTAAGTGACTAAAAGTGAATAAAGTGTCGATAGTATAAGAAGAGTGTAGTTTGTATTGTGGTCTTCCTGTTAGGTAATCAACAATCCAGGACACCAGAGAAGCATCCACCTGCATCGCTGTTAGCTTATCACCCAGGAGGGTCGGCCTGATGGTGTTGAAAGCACTGGAAGTCAAAAAAAACATGACCCTCACAGTGCTCGCCGGCTGGTCCAGGTGGGTGTAGACACGATTGAGCAGATAGATGATGGCGTCCTCTGTTCTGAGACGCAGAGAAGCTGAGCTGAGCTGCTATCAGATCACTTCTGCTCTCACACTAACAGAGTTTTTGTGTTTACTCTCCATGTTGTCAGAACTCTAATCTCACTGAAATCCAGCTGAATGTGTTGCACAGAAACCACATCACACAAGCTGAGCTGTGTTGATGTAACTGCAGTGAAAACACAGGCAGAGTCAGTATTTATCTCCACATAATGTTTAAAAGAAACAGTGTTAAATGGGTCTCTAAATATCTGAAATAAAATGTTCATTAATCAGTGATTTGATTACAAATTATTTGTTATCAAATCAAATGTGATTTACATATGGTGGTCCTGAAACATTGACCCTGACCTACTTAGAAATGTCTGACAGTCATGAACAGTAAAAATTAGGATTTCAGTCCTGCTTCGATTTGATTTGTACTTTCACTCATATTTCTATGGATGTAGCATGTTACAGCTAATGCGTGCTCCACCCTGTTGCAATCATTTGGTCACTTATGACAACAACAACAACAACAACAAGAAACACTGTTGTGAAATAATTGAAGCTACAAACTAAATGATCCAAAATCAGTCGATCTTTCATACTGTCTGTGGGTCTTATGAACCAGGCTGTGACAATGTGGGGGCTCACCTGGGATTCAGACCCAGGACCTCTCATTTCATATGAGGCTATGACAAAAAGAGTTGGGACAAAGAGGGCAGGGGGCCATCACAGCACAAACCACATGAGCTGTAGGTACAGATACTAAAGAGTGACACGGACAACTGGAGCAGTTTGAAATGTAGCACAGGATGTGGCTTTAATAACAAAAAAGCACCAACAAGAAAGAGTCAATTTCAAGGCTCACTGAAAAATTCACAGTTTGTGTTGATCCAGGAAGAGGTGAAAAGACAAAAACTGCATTAGTCCAGTCTGAGTCATGTGATCATGTGTTTACAGTCAGGCACCAAAACGCTATGACAGCATCTGTGTGTGACGGGTAGATTTAATTCCGGTCAGAACCATCAGGACACCAGCTACTCCAGTGAGGTGATCAGGTAGGATGTGGAAACATGAAATACCAAAATAAAACAGGAAGTAGCACAACGTTGTCTTTTTCTCTGATATTTGACCTGATATTTGACCTTTCATGTAAAAATAAGCTGAAAACGTCTTTCAGTGACAGAGCTGCAGTGATGCACACACACAGCACATGATGATCTCCTCCTGTGAGCAGGAATATTTACTGTTTATCTACATAAAAATATCCAGAGATGAACATCAGAGTCCATTTATCCAAATAATCTCAACATCAGAGATGGAAAGGACAAAGTTAGTGAGACTCACAGAGACACAACAGAGCTCTGACTCAGAAGTGATACTCTGTGGTGACATCAGTGATTACATCATCATGCTCATTATCCAATCCCTGGTCAGGAAGAGTGGGCTTGGTTGAATCACTGATGCCATTTCCTGAAAAAACAAAAACAAATGTAGAATATCTATCGGCTGTTTCTTCATGAAGAGACAGGATTTAATCATCAGCACATTCATTGATCAGTGAATGATTCAGTGTTACCTCTGGCTCTGCATTGATATAAAGACATCATGATGAGAGTGGAGATGATATATGGAGAGAAAACCACCAGGTGGAGGACTATTCTGAATGCAAGCTGTAGAGAGGAGTCAGCGGTCAGATCTGGAGCGGTGGGAATAGTTGTAGTGGTGGGTGGAGGTGTGGTTGTAGGTTTGTCTGCAGAGAGAATCCCACCTGTTCAGGTGAATATGTGGATGAAATAAGAGGTGAAATCAGAGTGAAGCTCCTCACCTGTGACAGTGATCCAGCTGGATGGAGACTCTCCATGACCGCTGATGTCACACTTGTAGAGGCCTTCATCAGACCTGGAAACATGCTGGATGGTCATGTGACCTGTAGGCTGCTTCCTGATGAGGGAGCCATCTTTATAGAAAGCAGCTGGGAGGTTGGAGGGAGTGGTCTTTGTTTTACAGAGCAGAGTGACGTCATCTCCCTCCATCACAGGGAGGACAGGACTCTGCAGGATCACTGATCCACCTCAACACAGAGACAAACTACAGCATTTCATCCATTTACACACAGCTTCATCAACACTAACTCCACACACTCAGCTTACCAGTGACTGTCAGGTTAACCATGTTACTGATGGGACCCTCTCTGGTCTGACTAGGTAAACGTCGTGATGTTACAGAAATAACCAGACCAATTTCCCCACCCATCTCCACACTGAGTCCTCTGTTGTTTGCTTGTGTTTCTCCTCAGAGTCCATCCAGCAGAGCTGTCGTCCTCCTCACAGCTCAGAGACACAAAGTCATCTTTAAAGAACTGAGAGCTGCTGGGACTCACAGTCAGACGAGCTGTGGAAGAATTCAGTGTATTTTTACTAGATTAATTGACCCGCTGACTTTTACAATTCGTTAATGGATGACAGGAAGACATTACCATAAGCATATCATTACAGTATTTACATTGGATTTGTCTCTAATACAGTTATTTCTTGTATTAATGTTCTTAAAGTCAATCAACACCATACATAAAACAATCACATGAGTATTCCAGTTATTTTTTTAAACATCAAATGTATTGTACTTTACCTCAGCTTATCAAAATTCAGCATAAAAATCACAGAGTCATCTACAAGTCTCCATTATGCTAATATGTTTTCATCTATGTTTTACCATTAAGTTTTTTGCTGCAACATGATGCATCTCTGTGTGCAATTAATTATTTTCTAAAGGCAGTAAATAAGCACGACTCTTAAAATAATGAAATAAACACTTTCAGTCTCACAGCCTTTATGAAAGCTTCATAAAATTAATAATCTGTCAAGTAAGTTCGTCTTTTTCAGCTGTAAAAATGGATGAATAAATACAGAAACGAGAAAAGAGTGTGATCCTCATTATGCTTATATTTCATAACTGTCAGACTTTAGCTGCATGAAGTATCTGAGAAATAGAATAAAACACATTCTGGTCCTTTAGTTTGTCACATGATGTTACTGACCTTGGTTTGTGTTGAGGCTCAGCAGTGAGATCAGAACTAAAGAGAAACGAGTCTCAGGTTAGTTCAGAGTTTGTGGTGTTTAATGAAGTGATCAGAGAGCAGAGCAGACACAACATCTCTGTGAGCTGATTGTAAGAAAATACTGAAGCAGAATCAGAGCAGGAAGGAGGAAGACTGTTGGATTCAAACATGTGAAGAAGATTCGTGTTACAGACAAAGATCACTGACAACAAAATAGACAGACTGGACTGGGACATACAATCAGCTCTGGCATTAAGAGTGGCTCATGTTCAAAGTTGAATCTCTCCCTTTCTAATTACATTCCTCCATCTATTTCATCTATTTTCTCACCTTGTTACTTTCACGTCTTTGTCACTTCCACTTACTTATTGTTGGGACTGTGCTCCCTCCTCCTGCACTTCTACCAGGAGTGGCTGTAGCTTAGGTGACAGAGCAACAACATCTTCTACTAATTGGAAGGTTGGTGGTTCGATATCTGACTTCCCAAGTCTGAATGCCAAATATACTTAAGAAAGATATTAACTCTAAGTTGCTCTCTCATGTGTCCATCAGAGTGTGAATGTTAGATAGGAAGCACTCAGAGCAGAAAAGCACTATATTAAACAAAAAACATCCAGCCCTGATTACAACTTCTTGTTAGATTTCTTCAGCAAAAAACACACAGACTGAACTTACAAAACAGCCATAGCGGCGATGTTTCCTCCATCTCTATCACCCAACGTTATGTTAAATAAAGTTGATCCTTTTCATCAGGAAGCTGTCAGAGGACGATCTAAGCACAACGTCTGATCTTCCTGTCAGTCACAGCAGGTCGGCTGAAACCAAATGAGGTGGAGATGGTTTTGTTGCTGCTTCTCAGTTTTGAGGTCAGAGAGACAATAAATAAACTGTGTGGCAGCACACTGACTTTACTTAACTTTAAGCATCAAAAACTGGCTTCAGTGCGACTAAACCCTGCACGAGCCTAAAGCAGGAAGCAATGAACCAATACATGTTCACATAACCTCCTTAACATGAATCCTAGAAGAAAAAAAAACAGATGGCATAATTTAGAGTATCGGGAGCTCATGTTTAGTGATGTGACTGAAAAACAATTTCTGCATTTCTTAATAAATGTGTCCCACAGTCTCCTGGAGGAGTGAGTCAGGTTTACAGTGTGACAGAAGGAGGTTATTGACCTTGGTTTGTGGTGCAGCTCAGCAGTGAGATCAGAACTAAAGAGAAATTAAACTAGTTCAGATGTCTTTTCTTTATTGCTGAAATGAACAGCGACAAAATCTACAATTGACAGCAGAACCTGAAGGCAACATGAGCACCTGTGTGATGCTTTTAGTGACCCTACAGCCTCCTCTGAAGGGGAGTGTTTGAAGCTCTTTTTTTCACAAATGAAATAGAATGCAACTAAATTATTTAACATTTTATTGACAATACATTCAATTATTATTTTTACGACTGTTGCGGATTGTTAGAAACCAGCTGTGTCTTTCTGTAGCTGAATGTAGGTCAACTGTGGGGTCTGAGTTGGAGGTGGGCTTTAGCTTCTCTCTGTTTCAACCACTGACTTGTGGTCAGAAAGATGGTAAATAAATGTTTGACTGCAAAACATCAGACTGAAAGAAACACTAAAGATGTGAATCAGAATACTGGTGGTTTTTGGTAATCTCAGTCTCTCACTGAACGTGCTCCTGTGACTGACCAGCATGTCATGGAGTGGGTGGGAGGTGTTATCCAACATTGTCTTTATCTTGGACAGCATCCGCTTCTCCGACACCACCTTGAGAGAGTCCAGCTCCATCCCCACAACATTACTGGCCTTATGGATCAGTTTATCGAGTCATTGTTGGCATCAGTGACCCTCAGCCTGCTCCCCCAGCATGCAACAGCATAGAGGATCGCACTGACCACAAGAGACTCTTATAAAAATCCTGAGCATTTTCTGGCAGACGTTGAAGGACCTCAAAAAATAGAGACGACTCTGGCCCTTCCTGTAAAGTGCTGTGGTGTTTTTAGCCCAGTCCAGTTTATTGTCAATGTGTACTCCAAGGTATTTATAGTCCTCCACAATGTCAACACTGACCCCCTGGATTGAAACAGGGGTCAAGTGTTTCCTGGTCTTCCTGAAGTCCACG
>NW_024583021.1:203672-205688 GCF_018398535.1 Haplochromis burtoni
CAGAACTAAAGAGAAATTAAACTCAGGTTAGTTCAGAGTTCTGAAACGTTTCCTCGTGCTGCTCGCTGATATCAGACAAAGACTGAGTTAGGTCACTCTCATATAGAGTAAAACCCTCCTCTTCCTCCTCACCTGTGACTCGGTGCCAGTGTTGTGGTTTCCTCTCTGAACTTCATGCAAAAGTTAAATTATTTGGTGGAAATAAAGCAGAAACAACACAGAGACAAACTACAGCATTTCATCCATTTACACACAGCTTCATCAACACTAACTCCACACACTCAGCTTACCAGTGACTGTCAGGTTAACCATGTTACTGATGGTACTCTGATTGGACTCACACCAGTAAACTCCACTGTCCAGTGTGTCAATGTAACTGATGTTACAGGAAGAACCAGCTGGTTTTCCAAATCCAGCTCCACACTTTGCTTTGGTGTCTGTTGTCGTGTTTCTCCTCAGAGTCCATCCAGCAGAGCTGTCGCCCTCCTCACAGCTCAGAGACACAAAGTCATCCTTAAAGAACTGAGAGCTGCTGGGACTCACAGTCAGACGAGCTGTGAGGAATTTAGTGTATTTTTACTAAAATTAATTGACCTGCTGACTTTTACAATTCATTAATGGGATGACAGGAAGACATCACCATAAGCATACATTAAGGTAATTACGTTGCATTTGTATCTAATTAGTAATTTAATGAATTAGTATTCTTAAGAACACTACTGCAAACAACCAACACCATCTAGATAACAATCACAGGAATATTTCAGGGTTTTTTAAGCATCACATTTATTTAACTTCACCTCAGCTTATTAAAAGTCACAACAAAAATCACAGCGTGATCTCCAAGTCTGCATAAGTCTGCACTAACATGTCATCATCTATGTTTTTTCATCATGATTTTATGCTGACAGTTGCAACACAACATATCTCTGTGTGTAATTAGTTACTTTTTAAAGGCAGTAAATGGGCTTTTTAAATAATGAACTGTTAGTCTCACAGCCTTCGTGAAATGTTCATAAAATTAATGATCTGTCAGGTTAGTTCGTCTTTTTTATCTGTAAAAATGGATGAATAAATACAGAAATGAGAAAAACATGTGACCTCATTGTATTAATATTTCATAACTGTCAGATTACAGATGCATGAAGCAGTCGAGGACTTAATTCAAACACATTGTGATCCTGATTCATCATTGGCTGCAGTAACAACTAACAATGTTAATGACTTTAAACTGCATGACAGCGCCATATGATGAACTTACTGACCTTGGTTTGTGGTGAAGCTCAGCAGTGAGATCAGAACTAAAGAGAAATTAAACTCAGGTTAGTTCAGAGTTTGTGGTGTATAATGAAGTGATCAGAGAGCAGAGCAGACACAGCATCTCTGTGAGCTGATTGTAAGGAAAGACTGAAGCAGAATCAGAGCAGGAAGGAGGAAGACTGTTGGATTCAAACATGTGAAGAAGATTCATATTACAGACAAACATCACTGAAAACAAACTACAGAGTGTTTTATGAGCTTTTTTAAAGATTTCATCATCTGAATCTTCCAGAAATACACAGAGTGAACTTACAGAGCAGCCACAGCAGAGATGTTTCCTCCATTTAAATCCTCAAACTTTATGTTAGATGAAGTTGATCCTTTTCTTCAGGACGATGGAGGAGTTTTCTTTGAAGCTGTCAGAGACGAGGACGATGTTAAACACAAAATTTGATCTTCTTGTTAGTGACAGCAGGTCAGCTGAGACTTGTTGCTGCTTTTCTGTTCTGATGTCAGAGAGACATAAACTGTGTGGCTGCGACTGCACCCTACATCACCAACAACACACTGACTTTAGTTCAGCTCAAGCGTCATAAACTGGCTTCAGTGCAACTAAAACCTGCACGAGCCTAAAACAAGAAGCAATGAACCGATCATCACATCTACTTTAACATGTGCAGTCTGAGTCCTAACGTAACAATAATGTTCAAATGATCTCAGATCTATAAATGGTGTCTGCTCCCTGACATCAATCCT
>NW_024583021.1:206553-230462 GCF_018398535.1 Haplochromis burtoni
CCTTCACTGACTCTCTGACCTTTACTTGTGAAATAAATGCATCAAGCACTGTTTGAAATACATTTTCACAATTAAATTAAAATAAATTCTTAAGTGTTTTGTTGACAATAATGATTTTATCAGTCATGTTGCAGATTGTTACAAACCTGCTGTGTCTTCCTGTGGCTGACTGTAGTTTAGCTGCGAGGTTTTTGAGTTGGAGGTGGGCTTTAGCTTCTCTCTGTTTCAACCTCTGACTTGTGGTCAGAAAGGCAGTGAGTTCACTGTTTGGCTGCTCAACATCAGACTGCACGTCACAAACTGATGGCTTTTAAAGAACATCCTACCTATCAGCACTAAAACACAGTGCTGATAGAAAACATGGACCTACTTTAACTCTGTTAGAGAGTCTTAGAAATGTCTGACAGTCATGAATGATAAATACGATTTCAATTCTGCTGTTTTCTAGACTCCAATTAATTTTTTATTGAATGTATTTCAGTTTGATTAATTTCTCATTTTTGTTACTATCATGACCATATAATGCCTAAGTAGCATCCTCTGTAGATGAAGAAGCTAACATAATACTTTTCACTATTTTGCAGGTATCTCTATCTGTATCTAGCGACAAATTGCATGATCCAACACCAACTAATCTTTCATACTGACTGTGGGTCTTATGAGCCAGGCTGTGACAATGTAAGGCTTGTGTGGGATTCAGTCCTGGGACCTCTCACAACCTGTCATACGAGGCTATGACAAAAACAGATGGAGAAAAAGTGCAGGGGGGTATCACAGCTAAAACCAAATGAGCTGTAGGTACACGAACGAGAGGAACAGTTTAAAGAGTTTCACAAGATATCATTTTAATAGCAAAAGCACCAATAAGAAAGAGTCAATTTCAACACTTTTACACTCTGTCAGTATCTGTGAGTGAGCAGCAGCAACAACCTGGCCGTTGGAATTCAGTCAGAAACGTCAACAATAGGACGCCAGGTAGTTCAAACTGATGATCGCGAAGGAGGCAGAGCAAGCAGAGTTGGCAAAAGTTCAGACATTCTGTACTTAAGTACAAATACAAACAAGTAAAAAAAATACTCCAGTAAAAGTTGAAGTACTGATTCAAGTTCCTTACTCAAGTATAAGTAGAAAAGTGCAGGCTCTGAAATGTACTCATTAGCTCTATTTTCAGTCACCTACATTGTAGAGGGTGACTTTGCCTGTAAACAGTAAAATGTGCACAGTCAGAGGTTAAAGTGGGTTCAGTAGGTGGAGAAACTCTAAAATTGATTGTAGTGACTGAGTGTAGGGCATACAATCATAAGTCAATATAATTTCTATTGAGAGCTCCAGTAGATTTTCTTGGGAACATTTGCTGCTTATCTACATAAAAATATCCAGAGATGAACATCAGAGTCCTTTTATTCATACAAGATTCACAACAAAGGTGGAGAGGACAACATTAGTGAGACCTAAAGCACCAAAGCTCTGATTCAGAAGTGATACTCTGTGGTGACATCAGAGATGACATCATAATGCTCAACGTCCACTCCCTGCTCAGGCTGAGTGGGCAGGATCGGGACACGGAGGATTTTTCCTGTAAAAATGTATGAAGTGTTTCAGCCATTAATTTATAGAGATTTCAGCATATTGATTAATTAATGAATGATTCAGTGTTACCTTTAGCTCTCTTTCGATACAAAGACACCATGAGGAGAGTGGAGATGACGTATGGACAGAACACCACCAGGTGGAAGAGCAGTCTAATCACAAAGTGGAGTAAGGACGAGTCAGGGGGCAGAGGTGTGGTTATATGTTTTTCTGCAGAGAGAATATGTGGTTATTTCAACCACATGTGAATATGTGGATGAAAAAAGAGGTAACATAAGAGTGAAGCTCCTCACCTGTGACAGTGATCCAGCTGGATGGAGACTCTCCATGACCGCTGATGTCACACTTGTAGAGCCCTTCATCAGACCTGGAAACATGCTGGATGGTCATGTGACCCGTAGTCTCATTCCCAATGAAGACGCCATCTTTATAGAAAGCAGCTGGGAGGTTGGAGGGAGTGGTCTCTGTTTCACAGAGCAGAGTGACGTCATCTCCCTCCATCACAGGGAGGACAGGACTCTGCAGGATCACTGATCCACCTCAACACAGAGACAAACTACAGCATTTCATCCATTTACACACAGCTTCATCAACACTTTAATGCCTGGCTTCTGATGGCCTTGTCTCGTCTCGTGTAACTCAGAGAGTCTTTCAGCCTTGTTCTCTAAAACCTAAAGAAGATGGATTTGATCATCTGGTAACTGGGTTCATTAGTGCCCGATCCCAAAACGTAACATATTACACTATGTGACAACACATCTCTATGCTACACGTTCAGAAACAGGAGGAAACATGAGAACTGTTTGGACTGAATCAACACATGTATATTTATTTTACTTTCTCTTCATGAATAGTTTTGGAAAAGTCTATCAAACACGATTAAGGTTGTTGTTAAAGTTAGGGATAAGTTTATAGTAGGAATAAAAATAATAATGTATACTTCATTGAGCGATGGGAAGGGTGCAGCATCATGCCGCAGGACCGTATGCTGCTGTCTACACCGGCGAACTCTCACCCCATTTACCCACCCCTTTAGCTTCCTGATGATGTGATGTGTTTACGTGTCATGTTGTGAAGATTCATGTGCTTTTTGTGCAGAGGGGCTTTTGTTTTCTGTTCTCATACTGATCTTCTACCAGGAGCTCAGTCTGAGTAGAGTTCTCTTTTTCTCTCCTCCACTGCCCTCTTGTGTCCTACATTTCATTTTTTTTCTTTCCACTACCTGTTCTGACCTGTGATTTTTGTGTAATATATGTATGGTTGGAAGAGGTCCAATCTTGCTACAGGCAAGTGACAAATAAAAGCTTTGTCATCATCATAATCATCATCAACACTAACTCCACACACTCAGCTTACCAGTGACTGTGAGGTTAATCATGTTGCTGACGGCACCCTCTCTGGACTCACACCAGTAAACTCCAGTGTCCCATTCAGGAAAAACTCTCATGCTACAGAAATATCCTGGTCCTTCTCCCCACTCATCTCCACACTGAGTCCTGGTTTCTTTGCTTGTGTTTCTCCTCAGAGTCCATCCAGCAGAGCTGTCGTCCTCCTCACAGCTCAGAGACACAAAGTCATATTCAAAGAACTGAGAGCTGCTGGGACTCACAGTCAGACGAGCTGTGAGGAACAGGAAATGATATATAATATATTATAGCCATTTTTCAATAATTCTGACACTATGTTGAACAGCTCCTTCGAATCGATGGTTTCTGTGGAAGCATATACACTTGGATAAATAAAGAGGATAATATCTGATTCATTGTTATTTTTGCTGTGAAGAGCAATATACTCTTCTCATTTACTTAAACACTGAGATCAAAAGTGTTCACGAAAATTGCTTTAATCAAACATTTACTGACATATAGAGGGAAAGAAAGAGACTCTTGGATGAGCTCCAAAGAGTTACAGGAGAGAGAGATCGGCTCTGTGCTGTGATTGTATTAAATTATATCAGAAAATCAGACAGAACAATTTCCAGCTCGAACTTCCATCTGTTTTCGTTTTTCCTTTTCCCACTGACAGAAAATATCTCAAAAACCGAGAAAGTCATGCAGATTTATTTAACCAAAACGTCAAACTCAGACTAAATGAAAAATAATGCATATGTCATCTATCCATAGCAGCATGCATATCAAATGAAGTTTTAGGAAAGTTTCTTCATTCTTTGCTGAAAAAGTTCTGTTTCTTCCGATTAAAAAAAAAAGGTATTTATCAGTTTGAAATGGACTATTACAGTTTTCCAGAATTAGCCAGTGATAGCTTTTGTAAAATATGTCCTTTCTTGTCGAAGGAAAACTATTTTTATTTAAAAAAATATATTATTTTCAAAATTAAACATGAGAAAGTTGATCGGCCCATTGCTCAAGTGTTTGGATTCTGGCGCCTAGGTCCATGCACAAAGCCACAGGAGCTTCTAGCTTTGTTTGACAGTGTGTACAACAAACCCGATGACACTAACTACCAGAAAGGCCAAACAAAAACACACTTTGACACCAAAGACCGGGCAGGCAAATGATTCAGTCCCAAAACAGGTAAAAACGTTTGTGGTTATTAAAATAAAAATACTCATCTTTTCTAAGGACCTTGGAAAGAAAAGCGTCTGGAATTCTTTAAGTTGCTTGAAGACACTTCACCTCTTATCTGAGAAGCTTCTTCAGTTCTAAGGTCAAAGGGTGGAGAGTCCCAGATTTAAGCTCTGTGGGTGTGTCCCACAAGAGGGTCATGGACCCCCTCATCATCCTCTACTTATTCACACGAGCCAAGGTGTGAAAACAGTTGTAGGCCACAATCTGAATCTGTCATGATGTAAAAAAGCTTCTTGGATGAGAGGTGAAACATACAGACGCTTTTCTTTCCAAGCTCCTCAGACTACTGAGAACCAGTCATCCAGACATGCCCATCTTTTCTCACTATATTCATACATTTGTTTATTGTGCATTGTACTGGATTACTAAGCAACTGAAACAGCCTCACATATGTTAACACAGGGGAAAATAGTATTTGCTGAAGTACACTGTTTTTGTCAGCTTGTTTTCTTTAACAGTCTCAATGTTTCTTTCCTTGTTGTACAGGGATTTCTCCGTTTGTACAGACATCGGTTTCAGGATGTTTCGAAAGATCAGTATAATTTTAGCTACTTGGTTTCAGTATTTCTCAAAGTCTCGCTATCTTTTACAACCCTTAACCTCATACAAATGGAAGATAATTTCTGCTGACCTTTGGTTTGTTTCATCTGCAACATTTTTAGCATTCCTAGTTTAATTCTGATAATTTTGATAAATTCAAAAATTGTAGGAAAAAAAGTAGCCAGAAAAGCACAGGACAAATCGACTGTGCTAAACTGGCCAATTACAATAGTCGTGAGCTGCATTGACCCGACTTGAAGTCACAGTTCTCTGGAGGTGTCCATCGGGCTAGTTGGAAAGTTAGGACATTGAGGTTAAAATAGACTTCCCGGTTACTTCATAGGTTGCAACACAGATTTCCCACAGGAGTCTAAACAAGACCTTAGGAAAAAAACTAACAAATGGAAAACTGTACCCTCATACACACAATAACAACATGGACTAAACCACCACTCAAAACCACTAGCACTTTATATGGCCTCTGTAGGAATTATCTACATATTTCACTGATCTAAACTGCACTACTGTGAATGCTGTAGACACAATCATTCTGTACAATAGGATAATTATAATTCTACAACTGTTTACAACTGTTTATAACTTGCATAGCTCATATTTCATATTTCTGTATAGTTTTCATATTTATATCCTGTTTATACCCTGTACATAGCTTGTACACTCACTACAGCCTGTACATACTTATAGTACAGCAGATCTGTACGCTCTACTGTACAATATAAAGCGCCTTGAGGCGACTGTTGTTGTGATTTGGCGCTATATAAATAGAATAGAATTGAACCGTGACACTCCACATTGTTCTCCTCCATAAAAACGACATCTGCATCTGCTGGGTCCAAAGTGGTCAGTTACTGTCATGGGGTTGAGTGAGGACGCAAATGCAGAGGCCTCGAGGCAGGCTAAGTTTAACTGAAAGCAAGCCGTTTATTTTGGCTGATGGTAGGAAGTACAAAAGGTAAAATATAAAGTTCAAACTTGTGAAGCAAAAAATATTAACTTATTGAAACCGAAAACATTCCAATTAAAAACTGGAACCTGTGCTAAGGCTGGACATATTATAACTGGGAGAACAGACACTTTGACAAAGAGTATACGTGAAGAAAAGGAAACTTGAGAGAATGAGACAACTAAACAATTGAAGTAAATCAAAGCATACAAGACAAAGGAAGGAACTGAAAGAGGAACAAAACTAATGCAACTATGAACTCAAATAACAACTTACACACTAACAGGAAAAATGCATGTGTGTGTAACTAGTAAGTCCAAAGAAAGTCCAAAAAGCTCAAATGCCAGGTAAATTGACCCAGTGTTTGACTTTTAACTGCTGGAAGGAGTGATTGAGGTGATTCCCTTGGCGGCTCCACTGCTCTGCCCGTTTTCAGGAAGGTTTCCTTCCTTTTAAAAAAAAACACAAAACCCACATCTTGGAAATAAAATTAGCCTTTCCGCTCCGTTACAGAAGGAGTGATTGAGGTTTAGGAAAATAATACAAACAACAAAATTCAACAAAAAAGAGGTCTGTCTGCAGTTAGCCGCACCATGTTCTTAATTAATCTGTCCCAAGAGAGTGAGTCAGGTTTACAGTGTGACAGAAGAAGGTTACTGACCTTGGTTTGTGGTGCAGCTCAGCAGTGAGATCAGAACTAAAGAGAAATGAAACTCAGGTTAATTCAGAGTTTCACATTCAACAAGACAGCAGAGGCATGAAAAACACAGAGTGAGCTTACAGAGCAGACACAGCAGAGACGTTTCCTCCATCCTGCTGCTCAATGGTATCAGACCAACACTGACATCAGCTCATAGTTCACTTCAACTACAACCCTCTTCCTCTTTCTTTGTCTGTCAGTTTTGTAACTTCATCCCCACTGTATATCATGAGAGGAGTTTCTTTGTTTGACCAAAATAAACCAGAACATAAAATAAAGACGACAAACTAACAGTAGAAACCGAAGGCAACATAACTACACATCTATCTCACTCATCTACAATAAGTGAGATAGATGTGGTTTGGACAAGGCAACGTCTTCCTGCGTCAACCACTGATTTTTGGTTAGAAAGAGAGGAAATAAACTGTGTGCCTACTTCTTTCTGCCTTCACATTTTGAAAATCCTTGTTCCGCCAGTCTTGATCCTACATGTTTTTACACGTCTGAAAAGCACATCAGACACAAGGAGCTGTGTTAATATAACTGCAGTGAAAACACAGGCAGAATCGGCCTTCATCTCCTTATGATATTCAGAGGAAAAACGTGTGTAGGTCTCTTTATATATGAAATGCAAATGATCATAAATCAGTGATTTGAAGACTTATAAAGGACATCCTGCCTAAGGATCATACAGAGCTGATAGAAAACATGGATGTTGATCTCCTTTAACTCTGTTAATGAGTTGTAGAAATGTCAGCGGGACAAGTGCTGTAGGGAGCAGTTCAGAAGGGGAATGGTCTGAAGGTGAAAACAGTTCAGAAGGTCCACCAGCAGATGACCTTGTTGGAGTCGTCTGCTGGTTTGTTAGACCTCTGTGGAGGTCTAGTGACCATTGTCCTCAAAGGGAGGATGCGTTTATGTCTGGAATCACCTTACCCTGGTAGAGGAATGTTCAGGCAGCTGCAGTGTCCAGTTTCCTCTTTGAAAGAGGAGGGGAGCACAAGGAAGTAGCTGGTAAGAAACATAGTAAAGGAGGTGAAGGGACATGAAGTGTAACAACAACACAATCCTTTAGCCAAGTAAGGAGTCCATTAGTCCTGGGTTCATTTCTTGGGCAAGTGCTCTGACATACAATGTAAATCAAGAATCAGATACAGACTCGAAGGCAGACTAAATTAACAAAAGTTAGTCTTTATTGAGGATGAAGTTGGAATGATTCAACTAACTCCAAAAGTTAAATTTTCAAAAAGCAGGGAACCAAAGTCCAGGTAGTTTCAGGGGAAAAGGTTCAGATGGAGTCACCGCCTGGTAGTTATAATTCCAGTCAAACATCAGGAGTCTAATATCCTCATCAGAAAGGAGATGAAAACAAGAATTACCAAAATAAAACAGGATGTAGAATAACACCTTCCTCTAAAACCTAATCTGAAAACAGTTGTAGGTTTAATTTAGAAATGAGTTGAATGCTTCCTACAATAGAGTAGTTACAGAGTTGCAGTGGTAAACAAACAAACAAGGAGAGTTAAGGTAGAATACAAAACAGAACATGAGAAGAATTAAAAAAAGAAGATACCAAGCACAAGACAGAATAATATATATAAATTAAATTTCAAGTTAAAACATGCTGGGGAAAAGACCTCGGCCCATGAACAGTCCAGCAACTTAATTATGCAGGACAGGGACATAAAACATGAACATTATCTATGTAACAGTTTTTAGGTTTTCCTCCAATATCAGATCTGAAAACATCTGCAGGTTTGATTCAGAAATAACCTGAATACTTGGTGAAAAATACCTTAGGTACAGAGCTGCAGTAACATACACAGTACATCATGGAAATCCTCCTCTTAGGATGAATATTTGTTGTTTATCTGCATGAAAATATCCAGATGAACGTCAGAGTCCATTTACTCCAATGACGTCAGAGGTGAAGAGGACAACGTTAGTGAGGACCACAGAGACACAACAGAAGTTTGTTTCAGAAGCGATGCTCTGTGGTGACATCAGTAATTATGTCCTCATGTTTATCCTCTAATCCCTGCTCAGGATGAGTGGGAGGGATTGAGACGGAAAGTTTGTTCCCTGCACAAACAAAAAATATGAAAAAGTATCAGATGTGAGACAATGAAGATTTCAGAACAAAAGGAGTTAATCATCAGCACACTAACTGAGGAAATGATTCAGTTTTACCTTTAGCTCTGTGTCGATATAAAGACACCATGAAGAGAGTGGAAATGAAATATGGACAGATCACCACCAGGTGGAGGACCACTCTGATAGCAAGGTGGAGGGTGGAGGAGTGAGAGGCCAGTGTTGTGGAAGAGGGAAGAGCAGAGGTGATGGGCTTCACTGTGGCTGTAGGTTTTTCTGCAGAGAGAATCCCACCTGTTCAGGTGAATATGTGGATGAAATCAGAGCTGAAATCAGAGTGAAGCTCCTCACCTGTGACAGTGATCCAGCTGGATGGAGACTCTCCATGACCGCTGATGTCACACTTGTAGAGGCCTTCATCAGACCTGGAAACATGCTGGATGGTCATGTGACCTGTAGGCTGCTTCCTGATGAGGGAGCCATCTTTATAGAAAGCAGCTGGGAGGTTGGAGGGAGCGGTCTTTGTTTTACAGAGCAGAGTGACGTCATCTCCCTCCATCACAGGGAGGACAGGACTCTGCAGGATCACTGATCCACCTCAACACAGAGACAAACTACAGCATTTCATCCATTTACACACAGCTTCATCAACACTAACTCCACACACTCAGCTTACCAGTGACTGTCAGGTTAACCATGTTACTGATGGGACCCTCTCTGGACTCACACCAGTAAACTCCACTCTCCCATTTGTATATGTAGCTGATGTTACAGGAAGAACCAGCTGATTTCCCCCAGTCAGCCCCACACTGAGTCCTCTGTTGTTTGCTTGTGTTTCTCCTCAGAGTCCATCCAGCAGAGCTGTCGTCCTCCTCACAGCTCAGAGACACAAAGTCTCCTTCAAAGAGCTGAGAGCTGCTGGGACTCACAGTCAGACGAGCTGTGAGTAATAGAGTAATAGAGGATATATAGACCAGGGCCCATATTACATTTCATATCTTAACTTCTAGTCCCATATTCCTTGTTTTCATTCACTATCAATTGTTACTGGATGATAATAAATCAGATATTATTTCGTACATAAGAGTCTTTGTTAAGGTGCAGATGTATTTGAGTGTAAGACATCTGTTTAATTGTAATTCAACATGAAATTATGTAGACTGACAGGAGTAAGATAACATTGATTTGACGGAAGTTTGGCACCATGTTCATAATTAATGTGTCCCAAGAGAGTGAGTCAGGTTTACAGTGTGACAGAAGAAGGTTACTGACCTTGGTTTGTGGTGCAGCTCAGCAGTGAGATCAGAACTAAAGAGAAATGAAACTCAGGTTAATTCAGAGTTTCACATTCAACAAGACAGCAGAGGCATGAAAAACACAGAGTGAGCTTACAGAGCAGACACAGCAGAGACGTTTCCTCCATCCTGCTGCTCAATGGTATCAGACCAACACTGAGATCAGCTCACAGTCACTTCAAACAAAACCCTCCTCTTTCTCTGGCTGTTAGTGTTGTGGTTTCCTCCAGAAATGCACTAAAGTGAACATCAGCACCTGTGTAATGCCTTCACTGCCAGTCCGAACAAACCACAGGGATGTGTTATAGCTCTAGCTGACACATAGAGTAAAATTACTGACTATGTTACTGAAAGGATTGATTGATTTTATCAATTGTGTTACAGATTGAAAGAAAGAAGTTTTGTCTTCCTGTAGCTGACAGCAGGAAGTGACCCGGAGGTGGTTTTGTTCCTGTTGACTTCTCTCTGTTCCAACCACTAACATGTGGTCAGAAACTGTGTGGATGCACGACATCAAACTGCATCAGGCTGTGGTTAAAGATTTTAAAGGTATTTGGCAGAGGTGAGCTGACGTTTGATCACTTCTATCAGCTAACAGACTTTTTGTAAACCCTTTAACCATACATGTCGTTACACCTCTTATCTCACTGAAATCCAGCTGAACACGTTCCAGTTGACATTTCTCTTGGTTGTGTGTTTGGGATCATTGTCTTGTTTAAATGTTGGCCCTCATTTCATCTTCGTCAGGCTGGTAGCAACACTATACCAACTTCACTGCTGATTTGGTGTTTTCTGGATGATGTGCAGTGCCTTTTGACCAAACGTGGTGTGTATTATGGCATCCAAAGAGTTCAGTTTTGGTCTTATCTTGCCAGACTATGTAATTCCAGTATTTCAAAGGTTTCTCTAAATGTTGTTCAGTAACCTTGGAATGTGCTTCAACAGGCTTTTGTTTCAGCAATGGAGTGTTGCATGGTGAGCATGCATATGGGCCATGGCGGATGAGTGCATTGCTTATTGTTTTCTTTGAAAAAATCATCATGAGATGTGTGTTGCGTGAAAACTTGCTAAAAAGTTACCTTTTTATAGACGATCAGTTGCGAAAGAATCAGCTTATATCAATTTCCACCAAGTGGCAAATTACTAATTACTGATAGATTTCAACTGGTGTCATAACTTTCCACGCCTTTTTCCACCTGCTTTTCTTCACGTGCTCAAAAAGTTTTCCCTGTGTTATTTCTAATTATTACACTTCATTTATGGACAATGGACATCTATGGTTTTCTTTGCACGTGTGGATTGGTTTGGAAATGTGTGTATATATATATATATATATATATATAGCTCGAGACGTTGTGGAGGGTGAAGGTAACGGTGGTCCCAGTGGTAGTTGGAGCACTAGGTGCGGTGACTCCCAAGCTAAGCGAGTAGCTTCAGCATATCCCAGGAACAACATCGGAGAGCTCTGTCCAGAAGAGCGCAGTCCTAGGAACAGCTAAGATACTGCGCAGGACCCTCAAGCTCCCAGGCCTCTGGTAGAGGACCCGAGCTTGAAGGGATTTTTAAAATATATATATATATATATATATGTGTGTGTGTGTGTGTGTGTGTGTGTGTGTGTGTGTGTGTCGCTTGTCTGTTTGAGATTGTCATTGTTCTAAATAAAGCTTATAGAGAATAAAAAAATTTCTTGAGCTTTGTTTACATCCTGTTTGAACAGGTATTTCCTGTATGTTTTAATGTTTTTATTTATTTTTATTTTGTTAAGTAGTGATTGTAGGCTGCTAACAAGTGGAAACATGTTTAGTTTATAGTACAATAATTAAATAAAATATAAAAGTCAGTTAGTTAGTTGCAGCCGCTGGTTCACCGTTCACCTGGAAGATTCCAGAACATTCTGGAAAAGCAAGGAAGCTACGTAAGCTCCCGTCACGGGATCACTGTGTTCATTTATGAGTAGCGTTCACACCGTGCACGTCGGCGCCCGCCAGCTCGTGAGTAACGGAAACGATTAAACTGTCCTTAATCGAGCGACAACTCATCTCCGCTACATACCGGATGATTTCCCGTCTAAATAAGCTGGATGTTGTAAACGCCTAAGTATAAAATTGGTCTACGTTACGATCTGCGACGTATCGGTTCAGGTTCCTGTCGCGGTGTAAAAACAGTAAGTGAACGGAAACTTTTACTCCAAGTTTAAGTTGACTGTGTTCGGTTAATGTTATTCTGACGATCGGTTTTCCCCTACTGTCCGCAGTTTTCAGTTAAACGACAATGGCTGCGTGCTTGCTGACTATCTGGATTTCGCTATTCGTTGTCGTTGTCGTCGGCGTTCCCTCGGCTGTCGTGCCCGGTGAGATTTCGCTGTGAGGTTAAAATAAGCTTCATTAATCGAAATGAATGAATCCCGTAAAAAATCTTATCATGTCTGCTCTGAAAACATCGGTGTCTTGTGTTGGTTAAAAGTAGCCCACAAATCAAATTTGTGCCGGTACGTCAATACGGCGCTCTGGTAGCAGTGATTTATTAAATGATGCGTCATTGCGGCCGCCATATTGTATACAGGCAAAGGTAGTTAATGAGGTTAGGACGATTTTTATTCATGTACTAACTTGGTGAATGATAACCCAACTCGTTACAAATGGTGGTAGTGTATGATGCAGAACATGGTTGCACCGGTCTCTGCCTGAAGCCCATTTTTAAAATAGATTTTGCTCATTTCAACAAACAGTTCTTTCTCCTTTCTTTTAAACTTAATTTCTATTCTCCGGTTAAGTGATTACGTGTGAACCCTGCTTTTGGGAATACTCTGAGTTTATTAAGGCTGTTGTGTTTGTAACATGTTTTAATGCTCTGGTGTCTTGTTCTGTTTAATCTCAACAACCTACTATTTAAAAGAGAAAGTTAGCGATCGAGTGATCACTGCTGACATCTCTCGGTTTTTATTACCACTTCATCGGCACCACGTTGTAAAGCTCAGTTTTTAAAACCTTACCATGTATCTACGGCCCAGCCCACGTAGCAGTAACTTAATGACTATTCTTGTATGTGGATGGATTATCGTTTGAAGCTTCTGAATGTCCTCTGACAAAGTCGTGTCACCCCCCCAGTCATCCCAAACAGAGCAAGGACCTGGTTTACCTGCACAGTAAAGTACACAAAGCACAACATGTGGTCATTTATATTGTTTAAAACAGATGCGATATGTAGGTATTTTGTAGTACATTTTAAATTAATTTTAAGCTGTTCATTCTACTTTATTTTTTTGTATTGAGTGTTTTTTTTTTTTCTTGTTTAAACAGTGATGTGGAGGGTATTTTAAAGTTCAGACTGGTACAGTTACAATAGAAAGGTGTCACTTATTGGCAGCGGTCGCATAGCTGTCCTAACTGTCAAATACATTTGATTCCTCATCAAGTAGGTAGTGATTGGTGATTAATTAGTTTGAGCTGTGTTCTACATATCCAATGGCCTAGGGTGAGTAGAAGAGGTTTGGGTTAGTAACTTGTTTACAGCTGACTCATTCATCTGTGAAGACATGGACACTCACTTGTGGGCCTTTTCACATTAAATTCCTAACAAAGACTCTTCATTAACCCCCCTTGTGGATACTTTTAAAAGCAAAGAAAGATGGAAGGCAGAGCTCACCATGACCACAAAGGACAGGATTAGAAATGAGTACATCATAGTGAAGAGGGACATATAGAGCACATATTTTTGAAACCTGGCAGTGAGGGAAATGGCTACACAAAAAACACATCTATGGTCCCCGAGTCTGACAAAAAGCTACTGATAGAGGAGCAGGTATACCATCGCCTCGACATCCTCCTTGTGACATTCTTGTTGCATACAAATGATGTCATGGGACTTTCAGCCGCATGGCTATAGTGATCCCATGCACATTAGGTGGTATTTGAATGTAATAGAAAACAACTCAAGTTGCACTGATCTGAGTAGGGACTACTAATGGAAAAGAGCTGTCAGGGGTGAGCCACATTTACTACCACTCTGTTAAGAGTTTGTATGCTCTACATGTATGGAAATCTCACAGCAGAGGGCAGCAAATGATCTGTTTCACACTGCACCTTAGTCATTCATCTGCTCAAATACTTCCATAAAGATTTGGGAACACTTAGTTCCAAAATAATGTTGTTAAAGTTACTTTTGCAACAGGTTGTTTACTGTGAATAAAGCATATACTTGTTTAAACAAAGCAAATAGATAGTCAGATGGTGTTATGATGAAAAGTGTCAATGTGATTGTTTCTTTTCTTTTTTTCCCCCCCTTATCTCAGAACTATCAGCCGCTCTTGACTGGTCTGCATGGTTATGCTCTAAATCGCAGGTGTCGAACCAGGCCTCAAGGGCCGCTGTCCTGTTTGTTTTCCAACTAACCTGCCCTTGTAGCTTCTTATTGGCAAAGCACACCAGATCCAGGTAATCAACGGCAGGTAGGGCAGGGATATCTCAAAAACAAGCAGGATGCTGGCTTTCAAGGACTGGAGATAGACACCCCTGCTCTAAGATGATATTAAAGAAAAAATATATTTAAAAAAAATTCAGACAGCTTTCAAAAGTTCTTTATTGGTTTCAATTGTGCCTCTTTTAACCTTGATTTTTAAGTTGCATTACCTGTTTGTGCATGTACTAATTTGACAGCAGTGACCTACTGTGGGAATTTCTACATTTCTCTGTGTAAAAAGGTTATAAATGTCCTTAAGCAGAGTGACCTGGGCAATAGGTCAGGAGAAGTTGTAAGGAGTAAACAAACTGGTACTTAAATTGGGCCAATTTCATCTGAATGAACACAATATCAAGGTGTCTGTGTGTAGAGATATAGATTATGGTTGAAATGGGTACAATTCCAACTGATATGAGGGACTTTGGAAAATTGTACGTATGATACCCATCTTTGAGCAGTAACTGAGTGCAGTGTGCAGTGACTGACCATCTCAAACTTCCTGGCATTTCAGCCAACAGCAGCAGCTAATTCTTAGAGCAAAAAAAAGGCACTTCACACCACAATAAGCTGTAGTATGCCTGATTTTTATTTATTTTTTCCCCTTTACTTTTTTTAAATATTTAATTAAAAAGGACAAGAAAAAGATAAACTGCCCACATGCTATCCATTAGTCAGTCTAAATAAACTTACAAAAGTAATGTTAACATTCTGGATGTTAATGCACACAAAGACATGTTCTGTTTTTTTCTGCAAACTCGTCACTTTCTAGCCAGCTGTAGGAGCTTTTCTTCTCATATTTGTGATCTGATAGAAAAGGTAAATTTAACAGATTTAAATAAAATAATTCAGTTGGTTTTCTTGTGGGCCCACAGAGCAGATTTTCAAGTGACAGTGGTTTCTGTTGGTTATTTTCATACCCTTTTTTACCCTGAAGTCTTTTTTTTAAATATCTGAATTTTATTTTTAGTTCACTATAGTAACCCTGCACTTTACATAAAGAAGACTTCATCCATCCATAAACCTACTATGGCTACATGACAGGTGTCTGATCTAAGTCAACTTCAACAGTAGAAGTGAGCCTATGGAGCAAAATTGAAGCTACAGGTTTTCTTAATTTAATAGGAAACTGAAATTCTAAGTTTTGATATCTTGGTGCATGCTCAATAATCCAGGTATTTTGATGAGTTTCAGACTTCAGATCAGATGTTCAGATCCCGATTTTGTATTTTGGGAATGAATCATGGGGCAGAGTGCGGACTAATGATTGACAGTTGACAATTTGTTACAAATTAAAAATAAACATTTTAGTTAAAGGTGGCCACCGCTCCGTCACAGTTTACTGCAGACACCAGCCAACAGGTAGGAAACACTCTTTCTGATTGTCCTGATGGACTATATCGCTGGGTGAATGTTTGTTTCTTAGTACTCAGTCATTAGTCAAAGCCCCACTGCTCTTCATTGATACAGGCCCACAAGGCAATACTAAAAATAAAAAGGGTGTAAAGCTGGAAAAAAATGTAAAAAAACAAAAAAAAAAAAAATCCAAGAAAGATTTGTATGGAAAAACATTTTTTTATAAATTTATTCAAAACAAAATAATTCATTTGAGTTTTTAAAAAAATATATCAAAACTAAGAATTTCAGTTTCAAATCATGTAAAACTTTTAAACCCTCATTTAGCTCCATACAAGTTCATATAAAAGAGGAGAAAAAATCCAAACAAATGAACTTGTTTTGCCTGCCAGGGTGACCTAGAGCCAGGGTTGGCAAATTTGCTATCAAGAGTAATTTCTAAGCAGTGTTTGACCAAATCTGTTTAAGATCATAACTCATATTTGTAACATAGTTTTCACAGCCTGTTGAGCCTGTTCATATTCTGAAATGGTTAATCATAATCGCATCATGTGACTTTAAAGCAGGTTTTTGTGATTAGTTGATACTTTAAATTTGCCTTTTTATTGTGATTTTTCCTTTTTGTCATTTATGAAATTAGAGAATTTTCTTTTGAAGCCAACAAAACAGTGATTGAATTAAATAGAAAAAAATATTACTGTGGATATTTATTTAAGCTTACTTTGATAGACCATTTTGATTACTACCTGTGTTTGTGCAAAAGCGTCAAAAGTAGCTGCATTGTATTAAAAAAGGGGTGGGAGGGGTGGTGGTGAGGAGCTCAGGCAAATGTAAGGTACTCTACTAAAAGCAATGTTTTGGACATGTCCCATTGGGTTGAGGCCCCCAGCAGCCCAGGATACACTGGAGAAGATCGCATCTTTTGGCTGCTTTGGGGATACCTCAGTGTCCCCCCTGAAGAGATTGAGGAGGTGGCTCTGCAGAGAGAGGTCTGGGCTAATCTGCGTAGAATGCTGCTGTGATCCGAATTAGAATTAGTAGCCAAAGATGGATGGGTGGGCAGTCTAAACATATTTGCTTAAAAAAGGGCCAATTCATTCAGTCATTTTGACTGAATTGCAGAAGCAGATGAAGCATACAGTAATCAGTGTTGGTGGTGAAAGCAAATAAATCTGAAAAGATATTGTTACACTCTTCTTATATGGATCTGAACTCCATAGAAACATGAAAAACTAGACATTTGTGTTTACATTCATGTTAACCACGAGTACTGAGGTTCAGCGACATTCACCACCAGGTGATTAAAATCCAGGTGTTAGACTCCTTACAGGTAGAGGGTGTAACTAAAATGTTGGGGGAAAAAATACACACACACACAAAAGAAATCAGTAGGCACTGCAGAAGCACAAGTGGGAAATTGCAATGTTCACTAAATATGAAAATATGTAATTAATTACCTTTTTTTTTTTTTAACTAAATTTCCAAAAAAGCAACTCTTATACTACTGTTTTTGGGATGCAGGAGTGATTTAGACTTAACAGGCTGTGAAAACATGAGACTGAAATGTTTTATGGCTCCATTAAGATTAATTTTGGCCAAAACTTGCTCAAAACATTTCTTGACATTAAATGTTGCATACCCGTGGTCTGAATGCTAACTGCATTATTTAAAACACCTGCTACTTTATTGATAACCAAAGGCACGACTGGAATACACAAAACGCTACATGTATAAAGGTAATTAGCTAATTTACATCATGGAGCCTTGCTCACAAAAACTGGCATGGATTAAATTCAGTTTTATTTATATAGCACCAAATCATAACAGTAGTCGCCTCAAGGTGCTTTATATTGTAAGGTAGACCCTACACCAATACATACAGAGAAAAATCCAACAATCATAAGACCGCCAATGAGCAAGCACTATGCTTTGGAAAAAAGGAAAGTTCTAAGTCTATATATAATCTTGAAAGTAGAGATAGTGTCTGTCTCCCGAATCCAAACTGGAAGCTGGTTCCACAGAAGAGGGGCCTGAAAACTGAAGGGTCTCCCTCCCATTCTACTTTTAAATACTCTAGGAACAACAAGTAGGCCTGCAGAGCGAGAGCGAAGTGGGCCTGATTATTTAAGACCTTTATATGTGAGGAGCAGGATTTTGAATTCAATTCTGGATTTGAAGGGAAGCCAAAACAGGAGAAATATGCTCTCTCTTTCTAGTCCCTGTCAGGACTCTTGCTGCAGCATTTTGGATTAGCTGAAGGCTTTTCAGCGAGTTTTTTGGACATCCTGATAATAATGAATTACAGTAGTCCAGCCTGGAAGTAATAAATGCATGAACTAGTTTTTCAGCGTCACTCTGAGACAGGATATTTCTAATTTTAGAGATGTTGCGCAAATGGAAGAAAGCAGTCTTACATATTTGTTTAATATGTGCGTTGAAGGACATGTCCTGGTCAAAAATGACTCCAAGGTTCCTCACAGCGTTACTGGAGGCCAAGGTAATGCCATCCAGAGTAAGAATCTGGTTAGATACCATATTTCTAAGATTTTCAGGGCCGAGTACAATAACCTCAGTTTGATCTGAATTAAGAAGCAGAAAGTTAGCGGCCATCCAGGTCTTTATGTCTTTAAGACATTCCTGCAGTTTAACTAATTGGTGTGTTCAGTGATGGGAATAACGGTTACAAGTAACGGCGTTACTTTTTTCAGTAACGAGTAATCTAACTAATTACTATTCCTATCGTTACAACGCCGTTACAGTTACTAACAAGAAAATGCGGTCCGTTACTATTTTTCAACAAACAGACGGTTGAAGCTGTGTTCAGTTTACCGCATCTTATATCAGCTGCAGGAAGTAGCTGTAAGTAATCTGGACGCTACAGCTTTAAGCAGCTGCGCGCTCCCGCGGACGGTAATCACGATCACTGTCTAGCACAACACCTGGAGCTCAGGGGCAAAACAATCGCATGAGTGCTGCTGTTTGACTGAGGAAGAATAAAGTAGTCGTGGTAAGTCAGTCACATGACCACTTAAAGACAAAGCAACAAGGTGAGATATACCAGTTTTTAAATTGATAGGCCAATTAAAACCAGAGTCATGATAAACAATATTTTTCCTCAATAGTTTCACCACATTAGCACTAGCAAGCCCTCTCTGCTTATGAGCTAAAAACCAAACAAAACTAGGGGAAGTTTTAGGAGTGACAGCGAGAGAGAGAGTGAGTTTTGAGATGTGAGAGATTTGTGACGTTTAGCGTGTCTGGAGTGTGTAGTTAATGTGTCGTCTTGTGTAGTTCACGTGTAGTGTCGTGGATAGTTTTGTGTTGTGTATCAGAACAATGAGGCGACTGCTGTCTCCAGGTAGAAACAGGCGTGATACACCTGCTGCTCAGACCTGCAGGTATCAGGCTGTGATGTTCTCCCTCATAGTGGACAGAAATTATATTTTTGGAGTGGCACAAATAATTTGTGAGGCATCTTATTGAAGGCAGAACATCTGATTGTTCTGTAAATAGTTTGAAATGGTTATTTTAAAAAATGGTAAAAGGTAAATGGATTCAAATAACTTTGTTGTTTGCAAAACTTGTGCATACGATTTTAAAATTGACAATTAATATTTGCATCTAAAGTTATGAAATATGATTCAATAAAATGTTTGTGGTTGTTACAGTAAAAAAATATAACTTTTTCTACTCTGATTTTATGGTGAATGTCTGATTTTGGATCAATTGTGTTAATACAGTATGTCAAAATGAAAACATAACTGTAAATTCAGACACGTCAGGTTGTGTTGAAAATGATGATACCAAAGAAGGCAAAGTAAATAATTTTTAAAGGTGAAATGTGGAGGGAAAATCAAAAGTAGTGAAAAATGGCCAATTATACCAACCCTGGCCCCAGAGGGTTAGACAGTTTTTTTTTTAAGTAACGCAATAGTTACTTTTCAAGTACTTTCTTGATGCATTCTCAATCATCCAGGAAAGTAAATCACGAAATCATGAAAATGAATGCTATATCTTCTGATGAAAACTTAATTAACTTTAGTGTGTGAAGAGGACTCTCCATTTACATGAACAAATTAGACTCTCTTAGATATACAAACCACTGCAGCGCAGTACCTGTAATATACATGGATGAAACCCTGTCTGTGAAGCTGTGTTTTACATCCAAATGCCTCGAGGCCTTATGACATCCTCCACACTATGCACTTGAATATATTAAAGTGATGAGCACCTCTTTCATTGAATTTTGAGTGTTTTAATCAACTTTGTTACATCTGTAGTGACCACCATAGGAAATGAATTGGAATCTACCTTGACTTGTTTTTCCTACAGATGTGCTGATGGGGTGATATGTGTGTAGTGGTTAGTGGGCTGTTATGTTGTAAACTGTTTAATTGCATAAAACAGTGCCGATTATGGCTGGGTATCGTCACTTATTTCTAGAATCGATTCGATTCCGACTCAATTTGAATTGGGGAAATTTTGCCTCAGACAGACAGAAATATTATAATTTTGATCATGCATCAGTACATTTCCATATTTCTATATCTCTAAAAAGAAAGCTGACACTTACGAGACTTTATAAAACGTGTAATCTTCACAGCAGCTTTGTAGGATTGTAGGATAGGACACAGAAAAACATAAAGGTGATTTTCCTGGCCTGGGATTTTATAAAAAAAATGTTATGCAGTAGATCAAAAACGAAAGAAAACCATTAATCAACATTAATGAACACTAGAAAGTGCATTTTTTGCCGACGGATCAGACTCTCCTCCACACAATTCACATTCATAAAGTGCTCTACAAACCCAACATTACAACTAACAGCTGGATTTTCTTGTGTCAGTGCAGCTTGTCAAACTAGAAAGCACCACTTACTGTTAAGAGAGAGAAAGTATATCCTCGGTTTCTTAACTTAGACTTAAACTTACAGCCAGGAGCAGCACAAAAGTGACCCCCTGTTGACTGATTTTTTGTTTTAGTGTCCTTATTTTCCTCTGTGTTATTGGTTCTGTTACTAGTTAGCTAACATGAACTAATGTAAGTCTATTGAACACAACCAATCAACCAACTCAGTGATGTAACTTCAGTCAGATTAAATTCTGTACATTTGATTAAAAACTAATAGTATTAAAATATCATCAAGCAGCTTCCTAATTGTTGGACGTTTTTCTCAGTTTCTTTTTAGATTTTTTTGTTTTTTATTTCCCTGAAAATGAAAAACACATGTAAAATGATGGAAACTGCATTTTACAGGAACAGGTCGGGTGTTTAAATGCCTTCAGCAATATGGCGGCAGCAAATACGCGTCTTACTACCATGATGCTTTGTTTCTGTGCTTCAATCTGTTGTCGTCTACTCGGCATCCTCTTTCAAGAAGTCTGCATCTGGGAATTGTTTTAGATTTGATCAACAAACAATAGATTCAGTCTTTCTGGGAGAAGCTGGAGCACATCAGCCCAGTTTAATAGTTAAAGCTCAGTCAGAGGAGCTTTAACTTCTCTGACTGAGGAGTTAAAGCTCCTTAAATTTACCAGCATTTACCAGGGAAATGTTGGTAAATTAATAAACCATCAGCAGAGCTCGAAGTTCACACAGCTAGCCTCCTCCACACATAAATAACTGAGCTCATCTTCTTCCAGAGTGGATGGATGTCAGCTGAACATGCCAAATTGTTTGAAGGGTTGACTTCTGTCAGGTTCTTTATTGCTCTCTGAACACTGAAATGTGTAGGAAAAAAGTTCACGTTAGAAACCACAGAACAGAATTTATTTACAAATTTTATTTTTAAATAATTTATTTAAAACCACTTTTGTCCTGGTTGAACAGCACACGCAGAGTCTCATATAATATTTTCTCCCTTTTTCAGCTCAACAGAGCTAACTGGTTTCTGATCCTTAGTGTAGTTTTACATTAACCTCTCTGCTCTGTGTTATTTCCTCTTTCAGGCCAGAAAAACATCACAGCTCATTCTGGACAGGACGTCACTTTCCCGTGCCGAGCTCCAAACAACAAAGCCATCCATGTAAAGTGGAGCAGAACTGACCTGGGGGAAGAATATGCCCTTTTGTACCGGGATGATCGGATTGATTTAGGAAATCAGCATCCATCTTTTCAGAACCGGGTGGATCTACAGGACAGACAGATGAAGGATGGAGACGTGTCTCTGATTCTGAAGGATGTTACGACTACCGATGCTGGAACATATGAGTGTGAGGTGTTAGAGAGAGTTGGAGAAGAAATGAGGCTCAGCAACACCATCAGACTGAGAGTCGTTCCTCCAGGTGAGTGAGTAGAGTTGAGTGTGTGTGTGATCAGAGGTGAAGCTGCTTCCTGGTTGTTGATGTTTGTTTCTAAAGATGTTGTTGATGAGACTTTGTAGAAAGCAGCTGGTCTGAGTGATGTGATCAGAGTGCAGTAGATAATGTCTGACAGCAGTTTGAAGAGGAAATGGATTCTGTTCTGTTCTTCACTCATCACCTACCTGACAGCTGACACCTCACACCTGTTTCTCACCTGCAGGTCAGACAGGAGGACACACAGAGGATGGAGGGAAGGAGGCTGGAGGAGAGATTGTTACTAATAGCTGGACTGTCATTGCTGCTGTGCTTGTTGCTGTTGGCTTTTTTCTTATCTACAGAAAACGTAAAGCACAGCAGAAGCTGGGTTCATACGAGCCTCCAATTGAACTTCAGCCAGTTTGAAAGACCTCAGAACTTTTCCCGTTTTAACTCACATGCTGATGATGCAGCTGACCAACAGATAATCTCAAACAACCAAACCAGAGTTTCCTGCAGCAGCATCCTCTTCTGTGAACACTATAAAACAACAGCAGCAGTACAGACGTCTGTCTGTGTGAGTCAGCTTTATGAATGCCCTACGGAACAAAAAAGGTCAAAAACTGTTGAATCTGCTCAGAGTTCATGTAGGGTCTGGTCCACATGTCTGTACTAATCATTCAGCTCCCTCCTTGAATTCTTTTTTTGTGAGTGCAAAGGATCCTGAGAGCTGACTTGTCTGCAGCTTTCGACTTCTGATAAGCTCAAGAAATAGTAATAATATTGAATTTGTTTTCCTGACTGCAACATTTACATCGGATGCCCTGATTTGGAGCAGGGACCCAGAAAATCATGTTCAGGAGAGTTCAACCATGTTCAAGGGACGTTACCTTTTGGATGCACGATGGTTGGGTGGCAGCATTGGCGCATCGTGTGCCTGGAGGGACTGTCTATTGAGGACCTAGAAAATTTATACCTATTTGGAAGAATGATAAAAGGGTTTTTGCCGATCGGAGCTGGCTTGGCCCTGGCATGTCGAAGATTAAAGAAAGCAGTTACAGCTGTTCAAAATCCCACAAGGCAAGCCGCTATAGAGGGAAGGGCTCATGGGTCTACTGGACCAGCACAAAGTCATGCTGCAGGACCGGATGCTGCTGTCTACATCACTAAACTCTCACCCCATTTACCCACCCCTGTTGCTGTTATCATTTCATGTTATGGTGTGAAGAGTGTGCTTTTTGTGGCGAGGAGTTTTTTTTGTTTCATGTTCTCATACTGATCTCCTACCAGGAGCTCAGTCTGAGTAGAGTTCTCTTTTTTTCTCCTCCACCCCCTTATTGTGTTAAACATTTCATTGTTTTTCTCTACGTTACCTGTTCTGACCAGTTTCCCCAATGTGATGTTTGTGTAATATATGTATGGTTGGAGGAGGTCTAATTTTTCGCTGCAGGCAACTGCAAGTGACAAAAAATAAGGCTTCATCATTGCACATTGTAAAAACTGTAATTTATTCATCTAAATGATATGGAAAGTATTCTAAATTTAAGTATGTCTTTGCACAGTTATGTTAATTTGTCTTAATAAATTAAATGGAAAATTAGTGATGGTGAGATGAAGCCTCGTGATGAACTAAAGCTTTCTATCCAACTGGTCGACTCATGGTTCGAAGCATTGTGATGGTCATTTGCTCTACTGCGCCATCAAGTGGACGATTCAAGTGAAAAAGGCTAAATGATTATAATACCATTATGTGTAAACTGAATAAATAAATTGTTTTCATGGTTATTTATCCCGAATATTGTCTCAGTATGTCTGATACAAAAGAGAAAGTGGAAACTATCAGGACAGAGTTTTGGTATGATTGTGTAACTGTTAGAGCTGGGTATCGTCACTGATTTCTAGAATCGATTCAATTCGATCCGGGGAAATTTTGCCTCACACAGTCAGAAATATTATAATTCAGATCATGGATCAGTACATTTTCATATTTTTATATCTATAAAAAGAAAGCTGACACTTGCGAGACTTTATAAAAGGTGTAAGCATCAC
>NW_024583021.1:230487-238689 GCF_018398535.1 Haplochromis burtoni
CAATTAGGCAACATAATAAAAAAAAGGCACCATCACAATAAACTAGCTAGCAGTAGATATCAGTAGATACTAAATAATAAACGATATTGTGCAGCACGCAAGATAGACAGCGCACAATGTGCTTTGAGGCAGCAGCCAAGAAAGTGTAGTTTGTGGGTGTGACCACCCGTGTGTACACCTGTGAGCATGGACGCGCTTGTTTTTTGTTTTTTAAAAGGTTCCTTCATGTAATAATCTGCTAGAGGGTGTGGGGGGGCCACAGCCCCGTCCTCCAGGGTATGAAGCAGGTATGGAGGAGATCAAAACTCCAGACATCCAGAGGCCCCCAGAACACAAGAGACCAAGGAAGACCAACAGAGGGGCAGCCGCGCCACTGTCCCGGAAAGAGCTGAGGAGAGTCCCAGATGAGGGCTCACTCAGCAGCCGCGGAGCAGAAGCCAGGGGGAGTTGCAGTGACGCGCCCGTGAGCTCCGCCGGCAGCCAGCTGCGCCTGAGTGACCGAGCCCCAGGCCGAGAGGCCGAGGGCACCCCACCTCCGAAGTGGCCCGAGCGAGCCCCAGGCTCCAGGCCCCGATAAGCGGCCGCCAAGGAGTGAGCCGGTGTGTACCTGGACGCCCATCCCCAGGACACAAAGAACCACCAGCGACATGTTTTTTTGGTTGTTTTTTTTTGGTGTGGTTTGTGTTTTTTTATGATTTTGTTTTTTTTTTTTTTTTTGTTTTTTATTAAGGTTTTTTTTGCGAGCGACTGATGGGATTCGTGCCACCTTTGGCATGGGGATAAGTGGTTGGGGGTATGAGAGTATGGCCTGTGGCAAACCGTTGTGAGGCGCCTGAGGTGGTCTTGCGCGAGAGAGGGGCGTGTTGGCGATAATTCTTTTGGTTCAACCTGAACATATAGTATCATCGAGACATTAGCGAGGCACACCAGTATGAACTCAACACTGCGCATTCCCACCTCAATGCCTCATGTGGCATCTTTTCTGATCTCCACTCAACCACATGGAGATAGACATATTATGGTGACTGACGCTGTATTGTGCACACAATCTATAACTCCCTTCTATGAGTTTTGGTGTTACTTCGTGAGCGAAATTTCCGTGTGGTCTAGGGTTGATGTTCCCTTTTGTGCCCTGGGAGGGGTGGGTATTGCAAGTGTGTGGGTTGTGAGTTTTATTTGTTAGGGCCGTGGTCGGATCCTCAGGTTGGTGGTTACTGGTTCTCTTCCCGGCGGTGGGTGATAGGTCAGAGCTCACTCTTGTTTTGTTGTGCCGACTGTCTGGTGGTGTTTTTTGTTGTGGACGGTTTTTCGCGAGCTAGCTATGTAGTCCTCCACTCTCTCCATTGATCTCTGGTGACGGCCGGACGTGTTTTTCCACTGCTCCTACGTTGGTAGTCCATCATTCGGGCCGCCTACCTATGCTGGCCGCTAGAGAATTGGGGGTGGGAGATAGTTGATCTTTCCAAGACGTCTCTTCTCAACCGCTGTCTCATCTTGTGTTTGAGTGGCTGTTAGTGTTGGTGATTTAGTTGTCGAGGTGTGCAAGATTTGGTAGATGAGAGTCGTGCAGGGAGGTGGCGTAGTGATATGGGTGTTACGTGGAGCGCTGTGGCTGCGAAGGATGTGCAGCATGGTGAAGGCGCAGTAGTCCCTCCTGCTAGCCCTCAATGACCTAAGTTTTTGTGTATTTAAAATTGGAGAGAGGTTGGGGCAAGACTGTGCGATGGTGGTTGGAGGTAGATCGACCGCTGAAGGGTATATTTGTACTCGCGTGAGTATTGTGTTCCCTGACGCCCTAAGAATCCTAGGTGATGTGAGTGTATTGGGAGAGTGTTTTGGAATAATTGATGAATGTCTTTTAAAGTTGGTGTTGTGATTAATTATTTTTGAGGCAGAGGGGCTAGTCTCTGGTAAGGGGCATGGAGTAGGGGGGTAGCCTCCTCTGCACCTGGTGACATACGGCGCGACTTTTCCACAGTGTCCTCTGCATGGGGTGGGGTGGTTGGCTTTTGATCAGTTTGTTGAAGATGTTTTTTATAAGTAAATATTGTTCTCTGAGTAAAATAGATATATTATAATTTCTAAGAACTCTCATCGGTTTCTATAACTGAGCGCCAGTTTTTGTGCCGAGGTTAGGGTACATAGTACAGGAGGTGACGGGTTCTGACCGCATAGGGTAATAAGGAAGTGGTTGTCTGCAGCTGTTTCAAGCGTGTTCTAGTATTAAGTAAGCTACTTTTAGATCACGAGTGTCTTTTTGTATGGTACGACTGGAGATCACTCCTTGTTTGTTTTAACTAACCTAGATAATATATTTTACCATAGTGGGTCGCACAGTTCATTTCATATTAATGCAGGTTAGCGCAACCATCAGCTCTTAGGGAAGACTTGTTTGGAGGATGATATTCTACGCTATATTATTTAGTCAATCCTAGAGCCAAACGGGAGACGTGCGCATCTTTAGTATATCTCATGTTCTTGTGTTCCTTAAAAAAACTGGTATTATCAGAAATATTATAAAAGTAAGAGATTCGAGAGGCGCCTGGTTGAAAACATATAGTAATTGTAGCCTGTTTGTCCGTGTGTTTTCTTCATTCTACTTTTAGTATCTGTCTTTTGTTAATAACGAAGGATCGTGTAGAAAATAAGCTGTCACACAGAGTATCATGTGGATCTGTTTGACGTGGTATTGGTTGTTTTTTGTGTCACGTTGACATAAGGTGTAAAAACGCCACAAGTGACACAGAGGTTTTCATCATATGTTAAAGTCAAATTAAAACTGTCAGTAAACCAAGAACAAACCTTTCATCGAATCCATAAATGCCACAATGACTGAACGAAGTGTTCCTAAGTGTTCCTTAGTTTCTATTCGCTCACACTAAGGCGTGCTCGTGATTTTCTTGTAGGCAGGACCTACCGCTGTCCTCAGGTAGCGATCCCGTAGCCTCCAGAATGTTCTGGAATCTTCCAGGTGAACCAGCAGCCGCAACTAGGCAGACAAACTGACTTTTATCTTTTGTTTAATAATTGTACTATAAACTAAACATGTTTCCACTTGTTAGCAGCCTATAATCAATTACTACTTAAAAATGTATAAATTAAAACTGTAAAACAAAAACAGAAAGTAAACAAAGCTCAATAAATGACTACCAAAGTAAAACAGGAGATCACAGCTGAGGGAACAATTATTTCAGGGAGTTATTTTTATGCTGTTGTCGTGCTTCTTAGGGAAATGAGTATAGACATGTTCTATATTTTTTGTCTCAGTAAAATGTAATTAAGATAGATGTAATTATGTCAAAGTCTATGAATTTTGTGCTTATAAGTATTTTTGGTTTTCTCTATGTTTGGTCTGAGATTTTTGTGTACGTGGATGTATTTTGTACTTATTATTGCAGGTCTGTTATCTTGGTTAGGTGATTCTATATAGCTGGTACTTGTCATAGTGCTATTGTTATAATCCCAGTCTTTGTTGTTTTTTATAAGAATAGAGTATCTTTTTTATTGGACCGTCTCTACAGCAGGAAAATTTGTGCATTACCTCAGCTCATACAGTATATCTAGAATGGAAATGATTTATGAAATAGAAGATGACTAAGACATTATTAGGGTGAGCAAGATTATTTATTTAAGACTAGTATACAGTGAATATGAAGATGGATATGTAAATAGTATCGAGACTTTCCTACAGTACAGAGTGAGTTGTGCTGGAATTAGTCGCATAGATTATAGATTAATCCTTTTCTTCTTCTCTCTTCTTTCATTCTACTTGGAGTTAGTAGTGTTATTGTAAAATTTTTTTTTTAGTATATTTATGTAAGTAATAGATATTTATAAGTATATACATGTACATGCACACACTAATATACATATGTATACATATACATATACCTGCTCAGGCAACACGTCCATACATATAATAGGTGCATTATGCATGGAGAGGTGACCGTGGATGTCCACAAAGTCCAGTGACTCATAACATCGTGATTGAGGAGTTAAAGAGTCTAACTGCTGTCGAGATGAATGATCTGCAAAAGCGCTCCATCCTGCAGCGAGGGTGTTTCAGTCTCTGACTAAAGGAGCTGCTCAGCACACTCACAGAGGGGGATGTGGGTTATTCATGATGGATGTCAGCTTTACTAACTTCCTCCTCTCACCAACAGCCTCCACAGACAGACAGCTTAGCATGGAGCTAGACCTCTGCACCAGTTTATCAATTCTGCTCCTGTCCCTGTCCGTGCATCCACTCCCCCAGCAGGCCACTGCATAGAAAAGGGCAGATGCTACCACAGTGTCATAGAATGTCCTTAACAGAGTCCTGCAGACTCCGAAGGACCTCAGTCTCCTCAGCAGGTGGAGTCGACTCTGGCCCTTCTTATACAGGACGTCTGTATAAGAACTCTTGAGCCACAGATGAGCACAAGTTTCAAGAGGAGTTTCTTTTGGTATCTCGGGGGGGGGGGAAAAGCCCTTTGGATTTCTCTTTGATCCACTGTCTTACTTGTAGAAATTTGAAGAAACTTTGTCCTGGAAGTTTGAATTTTTCCTTTAGTTGTTGAAAGTCAATAAATGTGTCATTATTGTATTAATCAGCAGCAGTTCGAATATTTCTGTCCTTCCATCCCCCAATATTGGGTCGGCAATATGATGAGAGAGATCAGGGTTGCCCCATAGGGGTGTCCTTCTAAGAAAAGAGATATTTATTTTCAGAAGTGAGTGGGATTCCTGCCAGGCACAGAAGGTGTTTAATATTATCAAATTGTTTGTGAGCTTGGATAGACATTTTTTTGTACCTAAAAATAGAACATCTTTTAATGGTATGGGGTTCACCTCATGTTGTTCTATTGGAACCCATCGAACCTCACTCCTCTCTGCATGTAGCCAGATCCAAATTGATCGGTACTGGGAGGCAAGATAATAGTTCCTAAAGTTTGGTAAATTAAGTCCTCCCCTTGAATATGGGGCCTGTAGTGAGGAGTGTTTGACTCTTGGATTTTTCTTTTGCCATATAAAAGAAGTTATGACTTTGTTAAGCTCTTTGAAGAAACTTCTAGGAACATTTGTAGGGAGACATTGAAATAAGTAAATGAAACTTAGGAAGTGTTCATGTTTTGTCGCTGAAGTTGTAGCTCATTTCTTTGCTGTCGTATCTGGACACCAGAGGTGAGCGATACTTATTCATCTCTTCGGCTCCGGCCATGGTTGCTAGTAGTGATGTGTCCTGTGTGTCGAAGCGTCGAATCGTGTGTCGGGTAATCTCGGGGGCGTTTTTGTGAAGCGCGTATCGAGGCTTGCCTTGATTACGTATGCAGTGACGTTCGAGGCCTCGCGGGCAGTCCGTACCACGTGACTGATTCAGGGACTGGTTCACCGGTTCGCGCCAGATTCGAAATAAAATGGGCAGAAAAACACAGCTGATTTCCCATCACACTGTGTTGTGGAATTGGATTACGTACGTGTTACATAGTTACTTGAGCATTTCTCTCGCCAGGGCGGAACTCATGGTGGGTTCACGCCCTCGGCCCACGCCCCTCTGAAGAGGAAACACCTGGGCCTCATCAGCGCAGCCAGCATTTAAGCCAGGGAGTGGCTTCTACTCATCGCTGGATCGTTGTGTGTGACTCGCGTCAGTGCAGCCCGGCTCTGAGCAAGTTCTCTTTTGCTTCCCTGTGCAAAACCTCTAACGTGTGTTTCCTTCTGTACATAGATCCCCTGGACCCGACCCTGCATTCCCCGAGCGGATTCCCTTTTTGTGTGAGTGTTTGGAGAGAGAGTCAGAAGAGGAGCAAGTGTCTTTTCCCTACCTGGATTTCCCCGGAGCCTTTTCCCTGTCACCGCTTTGTATATAGCACTATCCCCTGCACTGTTTGTATATACACCTGGTGGAACTGTAATAAATACTGACTGTGCCTCTGAGTCCTGCGTGTGAGTCCTCAAGCGAACCGTGACAAGTTATGCATAAGACCTCGGTTGTTTACAGCGCTGTCAGCCGCTGTTTTTTCCTTTTTAAATACTTCCGAAAAGAAAACCTAATTTCTGCCGTTCAATAGGCTACTAAAATAATTTAAACTTTTTAACATTATGCAAAATTGCAAAACGCTAAGGTGTGTCTCTAATAAAACCTCTGTAATTTGCTCTGCTTCAATTCAGCAGCATCAGGTAATGTTCATTTGTTGATTAATGGTTTTCTTTCGGTTTTGATCTACTGCAAATATTTTTATAAAATCGTTTTTCTGTTTTAGCCTCAGCTTTGACACAAAGGCATCTGCAGGGTCATCGTGGCTCAAGAGTTCTTATACAGACGTCCTGTATAAGAAGGGGCAGAGTCGACACTACCCACTGAGGAGACTGAGGTCCTTTGGAGTCTGCAGGACTCTGTTAAGGACATTCTGTGACACTGTGGTAGCATCTGCCTTTTTCTATCCAGTGACTTGCTGTGGGAGTGGATGCGTCGACAGGGACAGGAGCGAAACTGATAAACTGGTGCAGAGGTCTAGCTCCATGCTAAGCTGTCTGTCTGTGGAGGCTGTTGGTGAGAGGAGGAAGTTAGTAAAGCTGACATCCATCATGAATAACCCACATCCCCCTCTGTGAGTGTGCTGAGCAGCTCCTTTAGTCAGAGACTGAAACACCCTCGCTGCAGGATGGAGCGCTTTTGCAGATCATTCATCTCGACAGCAGTTAGACTCTTTAACTCCTCAATCACGATGTTATGAGTCACTGGACTTTGTGGACATCCACGGTCACCTCTCCATGCATAATGCACCTATTATATGTATGGACGTGTTGCCTGAGCAGGTATATGTATATGTATACATATGTATATTAGTGTGTGCATGTACATGTATATACTTATAAATATCTATTACTTACATAATAATAGTAGTTGAAGAAGAGAGGAAGAAGAAAGGTTAAATTTATTTCTTGCGTTTCCACAAACTTCTGTCTGTGGAATCTCATACTATTTATGCTATCGTTTCATATACTGTATTATCTTAATATTTTGTATTTGTTTGTATTTTATTTCTATTTTCTTCTGATATCTGTACCTGAGCTGAGGTAATGCACAAATTTTCCTGCTGTGGGGTCAATAAAGTCTTATCTTATAAAAACACAGAACTTGTTTAAAGCACTTGGTTCCCAGTATTTAGATCCCTAAAGTTTCAATGAATATGTCCATCATCAGGCAAATTTGACCAAATTAGGAAATACTTATGCAAAAATTCATGCTTTTGCATAATTACTCTTCTTTTCATTTTCTGGATATAGCTGTTTACATCATTTCCCCTGGGGAACAATAAAATACTCTGATTATCTGTTCCCTCAGCTGTGATTTCCTGTTTTACTTTGGTAATCATTTATTGAGCTTTGTTTACTTTCTGTTTGTTTTACAGTTTTAATTTATACATTTTTAAGTAGTAATTGATTATAGGCTGCTAACTAGTGGAAACATGTTTAGTTTATAGTACAATTATTAAACAAAAGATAAAAGTCAGTTTGTCTGCCTAGTTGCGGCTGCTGGTTCACCTGGAAGATTCCAGAACATTCTGGAGGCTACGGGATCGCTACCTGAGGACAGCGGTAGGTCCTGCCTACAAGAAAATCACGAGCACGCCTTAGTGTGAGCGAATAGAAACTAAGGAACACTTCGGAACACTAGGAACACTTCGTTCAGTCATTGTGGCATTTATGGATTGGATGAAAGGTTTGTTCTTGGTTTACTGACAGTTTTAATTTGACTTTAACATATGATGAAAACCTCTGTGTCACTTGTGGCGTTTTTACACCTTATGTCAACGTGACACCTGTTGTGTGACGTTTTTCTAGATGATTCTTTTAAAAAGACAGTAAAGTGAATGGAAACACACGAAAACGGATCATTTTATGTTTTAGGTTTGATCTCTTCTTTTTTTTTCTGTTCAGTTTTTAGAACAGCTGAGATGTCTGGTGCGACGTCTTCCGTTTGGCTCTGGTTGATTTTGGTGTTCGCCATCTTCATCAAGTCTTCCTCGGCTGGTGAGTTCAGCTGTTTCCTGATATATGAAATGACTGTGGACCCACTTGAGTGAAATATTTTTAGGTTAGTTCGGTAAATGTCAGTGTACGTGTGTTAAAGTAGTTCTTATCTAGTGAACACAGCTGAGAACCACTTCCTTATTCCCTATTGCGTCGACGTCACCTCACTGTTATGTAATGCCTCGG
>NW_024583022.1:0-1522 GCF_018398535.1 Haplochromis burtoni
CCAGAAGCTCAAATGGAACCTTGGTATAAGGACACTTCTTCAGCAGATAAAAAGTGAGGGAGTTTTGACCAACAACAAGGTTGGCACAGCAGCCATACTTCTCATGATGAAGTATTAGAAGGAAGATGAAGACTCCCTCTTTGTCTTAGCAGATGTAAGCTTCTTTCATACAGCTCTATGTTTAATGTTGTTGCTTGCTGTCCTGTTATATTTTTTTATTTGTTACATAAAATGTCTTGGTCCTTTTTCTGGCAGGAAACATCTACCAGGATGTCCCTTAAAGCAGAGAGCAACCTGCCCATCACCCCAAGGCTGATTATGCTTGGTAAGAAGTCATTCATGAAATAGAGCTGATTAGACCATATTACAATATCTATTTGGCACAGGAGCTTTTCGTGGACACAGGTATCTCTGTTTTGTTAGCTCAAATTTCTGTAATTTCCTTTATAAACCAAGGTTGTTGGACATGTGTCTCAGTGAATCCAGCAAAGTAACAATATCAAATTTCACATTACATATTACTGATCAACATAGTAGTCTAGCTACACCAACAGCAGAAATACTGAAGTCAATACTGTAAAGTTTAACAGCAGCACAAACTATAAACTCCAAAATAACCATACAGTTGATTCATCTCCGGTAATTTAAATGGGCTGACTGTTTGTTAGGTGTGTTTAATGTGCAGAATAATTCCCAATTATGTACAATTATAATATGTTAAAATGGACTTATGTACATAAGGCCATTAATAATTAACTGTATGTAGCTATTTGCTTTATGACTATCTAGACAGTGTGAAGAAGTGAAGTACTGAAATTATTTTATGTTGCATAATTACAACATGTTGCCCCTATACATTTAAGGACAAAGTTCAATGACCACCACCTGCTGGATGGTGAATGTAGAGGGGTGTGTAATTGTTGAGCTGGACAAAGAGAACACCTTTGCTGATGCAATGTCAGTCTTCTTTGGTTCATTCTATGTATTGAACCTGGAATACCAGGAGTCAGCGTGTGCAAGGTTTTTTTGTAAGGATAAACCGTGAAGAGGGAACAAAATGTACCTCCAAGGTTGGGACGAGCAGAAAGACTGGGACCACTGTGAAGCGAAAGGTTGTTCACATTAACCCTCATGTCACAACTTTCCTCTAGTGGCTTACTGAATTTGAGTGGAGAACTTCAAATTATGTAACTGTTTTTGCCATTTTAGTGAATTTCTTGTATAATTTAAGTGACCAATGTACCTGTGTCTCCACAGATGATCCATGGCCCATGCTTTCTGGACATTTACACAAGACGAACAACAATGAAGACAAGCTCTCTTGCCACTCTTGCAAGACTCTGTCCAATAGGTTTTTTGAGTGCAACAGTTTTGATTTTTTTTTCCTTCTTTTACCCGTTTGTTAAAAATTATTTCAGCTACTTACACTTTAATTGTCACATGTATTGGCTCACCTTACAAATCAATGAACTCAGTCCACAAAGCAAGATCAGGGTTCAGTGCAGGTCAGTCAAGTTCCTTC
>NW_024583022.1:2237-7896 GCF_018398535.1 Haplochromis burtoni
TTTATGTTAGTTTTTCCCAGTTTAGTTTTGTATTTCCTGTCTTCCTTTGTCAGCAATAAAGCTGCTTTTTGAGTTCATCCCCCGTGTCTGTGAGGTTTGCGATTGGGTCCTCATCCTGCCTGCCACACAGCCGAGCCATGACACCCAATACTTGAGCATATGTAATGAAATTATGTAAATAATGTATTACATGGTTTAGTAAAAACAGGTGCTTCCTCAATGAAAATATGTTTTCAGTTCTTTTCAGTTTTTGATTTTAGAAATGTGTATTTCAGCAGGGAAAAATCAGTGATAATAAATAAAGTGGTGTAAAGCACATGGATTATATTTTGTGTGTGTGTATCTATCTTTCTATCCATCCATCCATCCATCCAATTTTTTTGGAACCCTCCAGTCTCTTACAGTATGTTACTGTTAACTGAAATTACGGTCAATTACGACCTGTTAAACAGTAAATGACCGCTGAATAGTTTTGGTACTGATGATGCGTGATAACGGTAAGTTACTGGTAAATATATTGCAGTTTATTACCTTGCAGCGGGCTTACAGTGACATATCGTGAATAAATGGTAGTATACCAATTTCTTAATCACAGTATGATGTTACTTTGTTGACGTAATTTACGACATAACAGTATCTCACTGGCGTCACTGTCGCCAGTGAGATACCGTAAAAAAGGCTACGGTGCATTACCATAATTTGTCCAAGAGTATTATACCACACCAGCAAAAACGGTATCATCCTGCAGAACGGTAAGCTACCGTAACACGGCGTCACGGTATGACGCTGGCCACAGTGACGCCAATATGGTTTTTTTTTTAGTTTTTTTTTTAAAGAAAAACAGAAGGGGAGAGGGACAGTGAGAAAGGGGGGGAGAAAAGAAAAAAGAAAAAAAAAATCTCCTGGATCACCTGTTGAGAGAAGAAGAATAGAAAACTATTTCCTCAATCCTTACGTAGGCATTACATGCAAAAATACTCAAGGTGACAACTTTAAATGTATTATTTTCTTAAGCCCCAAAATAAAATATATTGTCTTTATTGTCATTAATAATAAATAAACTCACTGAATAACTGAAAAGCTGGAAGCAGACAGTTTTACCCCGGGATTAATCAGTAACCAAAACATGCACCATTTAAGTTTTTCTTGACCTCGGCTACGTTCACACTGCAGGCGAAAGCGCATCAAATCCAACTTTTTTGACCCTATGCGACCCATATCTGATCATGGTATGACAGTGTGAACGGCACAAATCCGATATTTTCAAATCCGACCTGGGTCACTTTCGTATGTGGTACTGAATCCGATACATATCTGATGTTTTAGAAAGCGACTGCTGTTTGAACGGTTGTGTCACATTAAATCTGTCTTTTACGTCACTGACACAAGACAGACGCCAATTATCAGCGCCGGAGAAGACATCGCGGTGGTGGGGTTGGGTGGACTGTCCAGGGCTCTGTGGAGCCGGGGGGCGCTACTGCACTGGGCCCCGGTCTGATGGGCCTGGGCCCCCTTTCCCTGGCGGGTCGCGGAGTATGGGGGTGCCTACTGGGGTCAGCGGGGGAGCTGGCCCCAGGGAGGGGTCACTTGCCCCTCCCTTCCTTCCCTCCCCATCTCCAGCTGCCTCCCTCTTCCTGCTCCCGCTCCACCAAAACCACCCACACATGCAGGGCCTTTGAGTAGGGGTATGTCACCAGGGTGCAGAGGAGGCTACCCCCCGTCCCCTTCTGCCTCAATTTTATCCCACAACTTAGACATTCACATTATTCACACTCTCATTACACATACATATAGGATCTTGGGGGTGGGCACAATCACGGAGTCCAAATTACCATCAGGGTGTACACCTCACCCCTGGCGTCGTTGCCCACCTCTCAATTTTAAATACACTTAGACATTGAGGGCTAGCAGGAGGGACTATGCGCTTACCTGCTGCTCCTTGGCAGGTAGCTCCATGCCCTCCTGGGTTTTAATTGCACCTTAGAACACACATGCATCAACACTACAATGAGCGGGTGGAGGGAGGTTTGGAGTCTTCTCCCACCCCCATTCTCTGCGGCCTGCTGGAGCGGGGGGGCTAGTAGGAGGAGTTGGCCGTCCGACTGCGGTCTGGGGTGTGGGGCCTCCCTGCTGCTGCGGAGTCGGGGCGGTCTGCCTCTCCCCACCGCAGGGAAAAGGGTAACACCACCTGGGTCTGGGTGCAATTCCCCCCTCCAGGGGCAAGGGTACCTAGACCCGGTTTGTAGAGTACGCTTGGGGAGTGTGATCGTGTGTACAGCGTCTCTTTATGTCTATCTCCACGTTGGTTGAGTGTGGAGTGAGTGCACATGAGAGCATGAGGGTGGGAATGGATGTTTGTGTCTGTGTGTGCCTGTATGTCTGTGTCTATATGTCAGGTTGGGTATCAGACGCCACCTCTCTGGGGACACCTCAGGCCCTCCAAGGTTTGGAGGCCTATCTCTACCCACCACCACTTCCCCTGCCGGTGGCGGACTCCCTCAGGTGTCGGTGTGCTGGTGGTTCCTTGTGTCTGGGGGTGGGCGTCCGGGTACACACCGGCTCACTCCTTGGCGGCCGCTTGTCGGGGCCTGGGGCCTGGGGCTCGCTCGGGCCCCCTTTGGAGGTGGGGTGCCCCCGGCCTCTCGGCCTGGGGCTCGGTCACTCAGGCACAGCTGGGGGCCGGCGGAGCTCACGGGCGCGTCACTGCAACTCCCCCTGGCTTCTGCTCCGCGGCTGCTGGGCGAGCCCTCATCTGGGACTCTCCTCAGCTCTTACTGGAACAGTGGCGCGGCTGCCCCTCTGTTGGTCTTCCGTGGTCTCTTGTGTTCTGGGGGCCTCTGGATGTCTGGAGTTTTGATCTCCTCCATACCCGCTTCACACCCTGGAGGACGGGGCTGTGGCCCCCCCACACTCCCTAGCAGATCATTACATGGAGAAACCTTTGGAATGCAAGCATGCTGATCCACACAGGTATGCACACAGGTGTACACATGGGTATTCACAGACGCGGACTAAAGCTTTCTTGGCTGCTGCCTCAAAGCACACTGTGCGCTGTCTATCTTGCGTGCTGCACAATATCGTTTATTATTTAGTAACTATTGATATCTATGACTAGCTAGTTTATTGTGATGGTGCTTTGTTTTCTCTATTATTATGTTGCTCTTTGTTGTTTGCTGTCTCCTCTGTTTGTTTTTGTTTGTTTGTTTTTTTTCTCCATACAGGTGACCCAGGAGTTTTTTTTTTTTTTTTTTTTTTCCCCCTTCTCACCGTCTCTTCTCCCCTTTGGTTTTCTTTCTTTCTCTCCCCCTTTCTCTCTCATTCCCCCTATGTCTGTCCTATTAAAAAAAAAAAAAAAAAAAAAAAAATGACAAAGGATGAACTGAAGCTCTGCCATCACGTAATGTCGCATACTGCTGTTTCTGATGTCATTTAAAAAAAAAAAAAAAAAAAAAAAAAAAAAAAAATCCAGTTTTGTAGGTTCCAGTAGGGTAGTGAGAGAGATACAGATATTGACGGGGTCGGGTTATGTAAAAAAGTTTGTTATACTTTGTTCATTGGTTCAAAGATACCCCACACGTACTTTTTTTTTGCTTGTTTGTTCTGGTGTATTTTTCATTTGAACTGTTCATCTGCCAGAGTACTCATAGACAAGACATTGTCTATGAGTGTGTTAGAAAACCTTTTGTGACGTATGTTCCTTCAAGGGGATTGGAGTCGTTTTTCCACCGTAGCGAAGGGCTAGGAGTTGAAGAGGAGCTGCTGTATGTTTTTAATCTGACTTTCGAATAAAACATATGAAGTGAAAAAGCAACTCTCGTGGTCATCCCTGCCTGAAAGCTGCAACAGTAGCCTAGTAGACACCACTGTTTGCTCTCTCTAATCAACTTCCCTCTGAAAACCATAAAGCAGGCAGGCTGAGAAACTAATACAGTGGGGCAAAAAAGTATTTAGTCAGCCACCGATTGTGCAAGTTCCCCCACTTAAAATGATGACAGAGGTCAGTAATTTGCACCAGAGGTACACTTCAACTGTGAGAGACAGAATGTGAAAAAAAAATCCATGAATCCACATGGTAGGATTTGTAAAGAATTTATTGGTAAATCAGGGTGGAAAATAAGTATTTGGTCAATAACAAAAATACAACTCAATACTTTGTAACATAACCTTTGTTGGCAATAACAGAGGTCAAACGTTTACTATAGGTCTTTACCAGGTTTGCACACACAGTAGCTGGTATTTTGGCCCATTCCTCCATGCAGATCTTCTCGAGAGCAGTGATGTTTTGGGGCTGTCGCCGAGCAACACGGACTTTCAACTCCCGCCACAGATTTTCTATGGGGTTGAGGTCTGGAGACTGGCTAGGCCACTCCAGGACTTTCAAATGCTTCTTACGGAGCCACTCCTTTGTTGCCCGGGCGGTGTGTTTTGGATCATTGTCATGTTGGAAGACCCAGCCTCATTTCATCTTCAAAGTTCTCACTGATGGAAGGAGGTTTTGGCTCAAAATCTCACGATACATGGCCCCATTCATTCTGTCCTTAACACGGATCAGTCGTCCTGTCCCCTTGGCAGAAAAACAGCCCCATAGCATGATGTTTCCACCCCCATGCTTCACAGTAGGTATGGTGTTCTTGGGATGCAACTCAGTATTCTTCTTCCTCCAAACACGACGAGTTGAGTTTATACCAAAAAGTTCTACTTTGGTTTCATCTGACCACATGACATTCTCCCAATCCTCTGCTGTATCATCCATGTGCTCTCTGGCAAACTTCAGACGGGCCTGGACATGCACTGGCTTCAGCAGCGGAACACGTCTGGCACTGCGGGATTTGATTCCCTGCCGTTGTAGTGTGTTACTGATGGTGACCTTTGTTACTTTGGTCCCAGCTCTCTGCAGGTCATTCACCAGGTCCCCCCGTGTGGTTCTGGGATCTTTGCTCACCGTTCTCATGATCATTTTGACCCCACGGGATGAGATCTTGCGTGGAGCCCCAGATCGAGGGAGATTATCAGTGGTCTTGTATGTCTTCCATTTTCTGATGATTGCTCCCACAGTTGATTTTTTCACACCAAGCTGCTTGCCTATTGTAGATTCACTCTTCCCAGTCTGGTGCAGGTCTACAATACTTTTCCTGGTGTCCTTCGAAAGCTCTTTGGTCTTGGCCATGGCGGAGTTTGGAGTCTGACTGTTTGAGGCTGTGGACAGGTGTCTTTTATACAGATGATGAGTTCAAACAGGTGCCATTCATACAGGTAACGAGTGGGGGACAGAAAAGCTTCTTACAGAAGACGTTACAGGTCTGTGAGAGCCAGAGATTTTCCTTGTTTGAGGTGACCAAATACTTATTTTCCACCCTGATTTACGAATAAATTCTTTACAAATCCTACCATGTGGATTCATGGATTTTTTTTTCACATTCTGTCTCTCACAGTTGAAGTGTACCTCTGGTGCAAATTACTGACCTCTGTCATCATTTTAGGTGGGGGAACTTGCACAATCGGTGGCTGACTAAATACTTTTTTGCCCCACTGTAAGTGATACAGCACCTACACAGCACAATATATTTCTATACCAGTATGGCTGTGGAGATGGAGTTTATCCCAGTAGATTTTATTATGATTATATGTGTTTATACTCAGAATGACTCATTCAAGTCAG
>NW_024583022.1:7921-9380 GCF_018398535.1 Haplochromis burtoni
CAAAAGTGAGCTTACCTATGTACTGTATGTTCATCAGTGTGAACTGTGGGCCTGCATCTGGCCGGTGAGAAGTTGAATGTCCGGTTCCATTCTAGTCACAGCCAGTCTCAAACACTGATGCAGATGTTCATCTGTCAATCTTGATCTCATCGGAGTTTTCATGAGTTTCATGCGTGAAAAGGTTTGCTCGCAGATATACATGCTGCCAAAAAGTGTGGACATCTTCATTGCGTGTTTTTTTTATGTTAGTGTACGTGTCATTTGGGAGGGCGGCGTAGAAGTCAACGAGACTGTTGGGCTTGAATGCATCTTTCAGAACATCACAGTTCTGTAACTCGGCCAGCTCAAACTGATAAAAAGGCTGGGCTTCATTGATGTCGGCAACAAAGGGGTTTTGGAAAAGATGGATTTCTTTTGCATGAACATGTATTTGACGGAATCGCACACTGAACTCCGCCTTCAGCATTTCCAGTGCTTCCACACACTTTTCAGCTGGGAACAGGACCGCTGGGTTCTCTGCAGAAAGGTTTTGGGTAGCAGGGAGATGGGTGAAGTTGTGCTTTTTCACTTGTTCCAAAAGCAGCGCTAGTTTCAACTCAAATGCTTTTATGTGGGAATACATGTCGCAAATGAGTTTCCCCTGGCCTTGTAGCTGCAATTTAAGGCCGTTCAGCATTTCCGTCACGTCTGTTAAAAATGCGAGGTGCCACTTCCATTCTGGGTCGATCAGCTCTGTGACCGTTTTGCCTTTTGAATGAAGAAATGCGTTAATTTCGGGTAGCAGCTCGTAAAAATGCCTCAAAACTCTGCCGCGGCTCAACCATCGGACCTCTGTGTAGTACAGCACATCTCTGTACGCAGAGTCCAGTTCAGACAGGAATTGTTGGAACTGCCTGTGTTTAAGTCCGTTTGCTCTAATGAAGTTTATGCATGATACCACAGCCTTCATGATAGAATCCCACTTCAACACTTTGCAGCAAAGCGCTTGCTCGTGAATTATGCAGTGGACTTGTAGAGGGGCGATGAGACCCCGTTCTTCCATCTCGCGGTTCATGCGTCCTATTAGGCCCCAAGATGCGCCCACCATACAAGGAGCCCCGTCAGTTGTGATGCTAGCAAGCTTTGCCCAGTCCAGATCTAACTCTTCCATTGTTTGACATACTTTGTCGAAAATATCCTCCCCCGTCGTAGTGCCTTTCAGACAATTGGAGGGCTGCCAGCTCCTCACACATCTCAAAGTTTGCGCTAACTCCACGAATAAAAATAAGAAGCTGCGCTGTGTCCTGCACGTCTGTGCTCTCATCCAGTGCTAATGAAAAATAGTCAAATTCTTTCGTCTTTTGCTGCAGCTGGGCATATACATTACCCCCTATTTCTTCCACGCGTCTGGTGATTGTGCTCGCCGATAGACTCACAGCATTAAAGACATCTTTCTTATCGGGACACACCTCCTCCACGA
>NW_024583022.1:10005-11794 GCF_018398535.1 Haplochromis burtoni
GATTCAGTCGGGCAGGCCCACTACACCCCAGTGTTCTATGGGTGCATTAGTGTCGATCGCGTGGCCAGACTGAAAAAATAATAATGCGAGGGAAAAAATAATGCATCTCTAATATTGTTCAGGGGGCCAGGTCAAGTGTGGAGGCGGGCCGTATCTGGTAGTTTGGAGACCACTGCTATAAAGTCTTTATGGCACCCCCTTTGAAATACTTGCATTGTTAAAGTATGGGGAAATACCCGTACTTTAAAATATCAAAGATGTACAGCTGCTACCTTTGATTATTTGAGAGTTCATCAACTTATAATAATGATAAATCTGAGCAAAAAGATGTTATTGAAAGACTTTTTCACAGCAATCTGGTGGAAATGTATTTGAGACCATTGATAATATTTGTTGTTTGTCCATCAGGATGTCTGATGGACATTCATCACATTCAATTCAATTCAATTTTATTTATATAGCGCCAAATCACAACAAAAGTTGCCTCAAGGCGATTCATCAATCAGAAACTCCTGAAAACTCAGATGGATAAGGGAGAACACCTTGTCCTGATACAACTGTCTCTCCTCTACAAAGATCTATGTGAAAACTAGCGCCTGTCATTGGGAGAACATACAAATTCCACACAGAAAGAACCCACATAGGCACTGAATTTGAAGCCAGGACCTTCTTGCTGTGATGAAGCGATGCTAACCTCCACACTGCAGCCCAAAGAGGTAACCTCTCCAGTGTATCCAGGGTCTTCCATACTTCATGCTCAATGACTCCTTCTTGAATCACCACATGATTGTGGTGGAAGGCTTTTTTGCACCCTTTGGTTTTGTCTTAATGCCATCTTCTCTCAGTTCCTTGAGATAATCACTCATGCCTTTGTCTGCCTTTATGACATATGACGTATTTAACAAATGCACAAGCATTCACAATTAAATAAATAGCCATGTTGATCACTAATCACATTGTTGTGTGATTCAAAGGACAACTAGTCACAGATGAGACATTAACTAGGAAAAAAAAAGAGTATTCCCAACGTTACCTGATGTTAGCAGCCCTCATCTATCAGGAGAAGCCAACTAATGCTAACTTTGTGCTTAAAGACCAAACATCCCTCTTAAAGAATTTCACTGTTGCAAAAGAGCACTTCATCTGAAGGACAGGTACGCATGTGTTTGTTAGACTGTATAAAGTGATGGTAGGCACTTGAACTGTTATCCCTGACTTTGCCTTGTTTATTATAAGTCAGCTACAACCTTGATTTGAACTGTGGTTTGCACGATGCTGGCAAGAGCTTAAGAAGAAAAACATCATTGGTGCTACAACAAGATGGACGTATAATAGCGAGATCCTCAAATCGGTTTGGACAAGCTACCTCCTATCAACATAAATAACACTGATACCATCTTAATCAAAGTATGGTCGGAGGGAGAAAGCTAAGGAGTCAGATGATGAATAAAAAACGACTGACACACAACAGATCCCAGAAGTGACCAAGTCTACCAGACACGAGGAAAAAGACGACAGCGGAGAAACTATGCTAGCTGAAGCCAGCACTGATCAAAATGCTCTGCTACAAGCTCTAACAATGCTCCATACAGAGCTAAAAGATTTTAAATAAGAAATGAGACACGATCTGGACGAATTTAAAAACGATGTCAAGAAAGTTTTGAAAGAAGACTGTCACGGTCCGCTGTGACAGACCGTGTGGAGAGTGCGTGGAGGACTCAGGTGCAGACACAAGTGACTCGGGAGTGAACTTTAAACAAAAGCGAGCCTTTTATTGTGGCTGGTAACA
>NW_024583022.1:13431-27443 GCF_018398535.1 Haplochromis burtoni
GCATGAGGCTGGATGGGCTCCTCGGGCCCTCCAGCAGACGAGGCATGAGGCCATTGCGGCGGTGATGAGTCCCTGGGGCCTATAATGGAAGCATCAGTTGGTGCAGGCGCCTGCAGAGCGTCAACCGCTCCCACCCGAGTGCCTAGGCTGGGTGCGGAGCTCAGCTGTGTACTGACTGGCATAACCTCGGGAACCAACCTGGGCGTAGGAACAAACCGGACGGCAGCCACTCCCACCTGAGGTGCAGGTGCAGGATATGGCAGACCTACGGCTGCCCTGACCCCCGTGGTGGGAACTAGCTCAGGTGCTGGCTGGGTGACCCCTGCCTCTACCTGGGGATCAGACGCAGGTGAGAGGTCAGGCAACGCCACAGCCACCCTGGGAGTGAGCACAAAGTTCCAGATATTGACTTTGTCAGGCGTAAGCAGAGGAGCAACGACAGACAAAGACCTTGAAGTCTCTAAGCCCTTAACATAGTCCAAATTGTCCTTAGTTGCCCTTCTTGGGGAGCTAAACACACCTTCTGTCTTGGAGCACGATTCAAACAACATTTCAAACCTGAAATAAGTTGGCTCAGTGACACAAGTGATAGTTATACTGTCCCAGGAAGTAAGATTCTTAAGGCCAAGACATGATTCATGAACCCACATAAAACAACCAGGACTATGTGCAGATGATTTTAACACAACAATTTGGCAGTCACATAGGAAATGACTACGCTTAGTGGAGTCTAAGCCCCCCGTAGGCGAGACTGAGTTAAGGGGGGGTTCAGCCACACACACTAATTGGCTGTAGAAGGCTAGTGAGTGGAATGCACATGGACTTGGCTTTGCACAGAAAACATAGTGGACTGGCTCTGAGCCATCCAGCTGAATTGCCTTTAGATCGGCCAGTTCATTAACTGCAGTCAAAAGGTCCTGGCCCAGGGGTGCAGTTAAAGGGCTAGCTGGTTTGTAATGGCTAGCATGGCGCTCCCCCACGACAGTCTTGGAAACACAAAATTCAGCCTTGTCATTGGATAATGTGGGAGCATAACTTAAACAGTCGTTCAGTTTTGTATTAACGGAAATTGCAATGTCATTCACAGACATAGGGGATCCTGGCAGACCCATAATACTCGTCCCGGCCCGATGGCCTGGTGTAGAAAAGCAGTCGCTGATGTCGGGCTCCAAAGCACTCACTCTGGTCAAACCATCAGCAGAGTGAGGAACATGGGGACCGATCAGCACAGGATCATAACAGACATGTTCATGATCAACGCTGGACATTTCTTCTTTCGCTGGTCTAGTTATATAAACAGAACATTTGTTATTTGACTCGGGAACAAGGAAAACAGACTCGGAAAGGGGGGTGCTAGCCAAGGGCAATACAGTCTTACTACTGGTAAGATCAGAAGCTTTCTCACTTAATTTGCAGTTAACGGACAGCAGGGGCTGAGACACGGTCTTAAATAAGGCACCAAATGCCCTAGCGGTCTTAAAAGAAGCCCTCTCAGTGGAAGATGGAGGTTCTGGGTGTGCAGAATCATTAGTACATTCTGTTTCGCTAATGTCCCCCTCAGCCTGCTCATACATAATACCAGGGTTTAACAGTACATCACTTGGTTTAATTCTCAGGACTGAAGAGTCTATGGTCAGTTTGGCAGTGTCGGTTTCACAGTTCGGTGATGGCAGTGTGTCTTCCCCAAGAATAGCGTGCCCAACACCAGAAATTTTAGCTTTGTTGTCAAAATACAATGTGGGCACAAGATTAACACCTTCAACATTAGCAGTCAGAGGCATGGAAAAGGCAGCTTCTTTACTGGCCCCCGAGAAAACAGACCGTGATGAGGTGCACGGGGGGGTGACAGAGTTAACAGTACAGGTAAATTGTGTCTCCATCTCCGAGACCTTAATTGTCTTTCCAAACCCCTCGCCCTCACTGCTTCCAGGGTGTTTCAGTGGCAACAGAACGTTATCACTAACCTCTGAGTGCCGTGTAGAGCGACGCCGACGCCGCTTCCTCCTGGGAGTGGCCGCGAGCGCGGCACCGTTAACTGTGGGGATCGAGTCTTCCTCTTCTGCCCACATCCTCGCCAGACAAGCGGCCGGAGACGTGAAGTCCTCGCGAGGGGGTGACGGTGAGTGGCCGGTCTGAAGCAGGGCGATAGGTGGGAGCTCCTCCTCGGGAATGAGCCAAGGCTTCCAACGGAGCTCCTCCTCCCGATAAGCCCGTAACACCTGCTGACGCTCATCGTCACCAAAATCTATGGCCTCCATCGCCTCCGTGTGCTGGTCAGTGCAGCTTGACTGTGGCGGAAACGAGGAAGCCGACCCACGGCGAGGCGATGGCTGAGTGGAAGTGGACCTCAGCGTTCCACCTCTCACAGCCCCTGGCTCATGAGGCAGCGGCGATGACACCCGTTCATGGGACGGAGGTGTGGGTGCTGAGGCGGCAGTCAGGACCCTCTGGGCCAGCGCACGGGCACGAAGCTCCTCCTTAAGGGGGCCCAGGGAGTCAAACGCCTCGACGAGGTGGGGGAGCTGTCGCAACCGTGGCTCCCGCAACAAAATGGCATCCACGGCCGCCAATCCCGTGGAAACCACACTTGGATCCGCGCATCCGATGATGCGATCCATAATGCGGCAGAGCCTGGTCAGCTCCTCCCCAACCTCCTCTGAAATGTCCGCTGAGTCCGATATGGTTGCGTCGTGCTGTCACGGTCCGCTGTGACAGACCGTGTGGAGAGTGCGTGGAGGACTCAGGTGCAGACACAAGTGACTCGGGAGTGAACTTTAAACAAAAGCGAGCCTTTTATTGTGGCTGGTAACACAAGAGAAACAAACAAGAATAAGGGCAGCACAAAAGCAATAACTAAACAGAAACCTAAACTGGGAATGAACTAAGGTAAGGCTATGACTTAGAATACAACAGACCGGGCATGGAAACACGGAGGGTGGGAACACAGACGACGCGACGCAGACTACATGAAACACAGAGACTAAATACACATGAGGGATGATCAGGGGAAGTGGCCACACATGGGAACACAGCTGACACACATGAACTTAACGACAGGACAGGAGGAGTGAAACTGAATACACTGACAGTGAATGCGGGCCTTCAAAGTAAAACAGGAAACATGAGACATGAACCAGGGAGACGTAGTACAGGGGGAGGTGACATAACTGACAGCATGAACTTGACAGTACAAGCCACACAGACAAACACATGAAGGGCAAGGGAGACGTAATGCAAGGGTGATATATACAGATGGCTGGACTAACTTAATGAACCGAAACAATCAATAAACATCAAAATAGACTAAACACAAAATACTGGGTCACACGACCCAGGACCATGACAGAAGACCTTACGGAGTTTAAAGGTGAAGTTATGCAGGAACTCCAGAGCCAAAAAACCAACATAGCAGAGTCACAAACCCGAATAGCGAACATGGAGTTTGCCTGCTTGGAGATGAAAGAAACGCTACTGGCGGTGGTGAAAGAAAACTTGCAGATGCGGGACAAAGTTGTTGATCTTGAGAGCCGCTCAAGAAGAAATAATATGAGGATTTACGGGGTGCCAGAGGAAAAAGAAGGACGATCTGTCATTGAATTTGTTAACAAGATGTTTAAATGCCACCTGACCCTGCCAGAGGGACTTGACCTCTGTATCCAGTGGGCACACAGAGCATCGATACCAAAGCCATCAGTGTCGCTTCCCCGAGATCAATAATTGTTAACTTTTTGGAGTTTCACGTTAAAGAATTGGTCTTTAGGAAAGCATGGCAACAGAAGATTGAGATTAACAAGAAAGACATTACTTTGATAACGACTATGCAATAGATGTTATGGAAAAGCGTAAGACATATGGGCCCATAAAAGCAGCTCTGGAGGAGAAGGGCATCCGGTACCAGACACCCTATACAAAGATGCGGCTGTATTGGGATACCGGTCTAGTGATTTACAGCACAGCAGAAGAGGCAGCACGAGACCTGAATTGACGTGGATTCAGGGTGAAAGTGACGACAAAAGCTAACATCGCAGTGGCTGCAGAGGAGCGACTGAACACAGTGCTACGATGGAAACGCACCGTCGCCACTTTAGATAGTACAGCTCCACGTGGGTGAACTTAAATACTATTATTTTCCTACTTAAAAGGAGATTTACTTTTGTATTGTAGAGTATTAATCTAATACACTAATCTGGGTCAAGCGAGTTACAATGACTCACGACTTAAGTTTATATATCAGTAAAACCAATAAGAGGGAGTATTTTGCTGCAACCACCAAATGTTGGACAATTCTAGTTTTTGTGGGTTTATTCTCACAGCTGGGGAGGGCCCCCACCATAGTGAGGCACAAATCCCTCCTCCCATCAACAGGGACTATACGGGATGGATAAGTACAAGTACAAGTGTTTAATGTTGAACTGTTGTTTTTTGTTTTTGTTTTCTATGTTTAGAGTTGGACTTCTGCTTAAACCCATTAGAAATGATTGATCATAATGTTAAAATACTGACGTTCAATATTAATGGTCTAAATAATCCTGTGAAGTGTCAGAAGGTAATGACCAAATTAAAGAAAGACAAGTCACAAATTATTTTTCTACAAGAAGCGCCTCTGTCTTGTCTGGAAAGCGAGAAACTTAAGAGGTTCAGATATGCTTGTCACGGTCTGGCTGGGGCAGACCGTATGTGTTGCAGAGGAGGACTCAAACGCAGACCAAAACGTGGTGTGGATTAACAAAACAAGCCGTTTATTGAGGCAAGCAAAGAGGGTACAAAGTAATAGGGCATCGGTGAAAACTAATCAATAACCTAAACTGGGTGAACTAAAACTAAACATGAAAAACCTTAAGCATAGTGAACTGACAGAGATACCTGGAGATGAGACATGGATGAACAGACGACCTGACAACGAATGACTGAAAGCACACGGACTAAATAGACACAGGAAACAAAGCCACAAAAACAAAATGTCCGTCAAAAGTACAGGAGCGCAGGGAACAGTTCATAACTCCTCAGGGGGCCGACCCGGAGGGCGACTGTCCAGAAATTCATAGTTCATTCGATCAGGGGGCCGGCCCGGAGGCCGACGGCACAGGAGTTCATGGTCAAACAGTTCAGGTGTCCGACCTGGACAACAGCAGCACAAGAGTTCACATGGTTCGGGTGGCCGACCAGGAGGCCAACGGTCCAGTAGTCCATAGTTCACGAGCTCAAGGGGCCGACCCGGAGGTCGACAGCATAGCAGGTCATAGTTCAAAAGTTCAGGGGGCCGACCCGGAGGTCGAGAGCACCACAGGTCACAGTTCAACAGTTCAGGCGGCCGACCCCGATGGCAACGACGTCCAGCTGACGGCCCGGAAAGCGGCCGGCGATTCCAAGGGGCAAAACGTGGCTTGGGCGGCGGCAACACAGCCGCTGGACCAGGCGTTGCCGACACAGAAGCAGAGGCCGAAGCTGGACCAGGCGACGGCGAAGCAGGAGCTGGACCAGGCGAAGCAGAAGCAGAGGCAGAAGCTGGACCAGGCGAAGCAGAAGCAGAGGCAGAAGCTGGTCCAGGTGAAGCAGAAGCACAGGCTGGAGCCGGACCAGACGGAGCACAGGCTGGAGCCGGACCAGGCAATGACAAGGCGGCCGCAGGTGGCGGCTGGACGGGCTCCTCGGGCCCTCCAGCTGACGCGGCGTGAGGCTGAACGGGTCCCTCGGACCCTCCAGCGGAGACGGGTGGCTGAACGGGCCCGGCGGGCCCTCCAGTGGAGACGGGTGGCTGAACGGGCCCCTTGGGCCCTCCAGCGGAGACAGGAGGCTGAACGGGCCCCTCGGACCCTCCAGTGGAGACAGGAGGCTGGACGGGCCCCTGGGCCCTCCAGCGGACGAGGCATGAGGCTGGACGGGCTCCTCGGGCCCTCCAGCGGACGAGGCATGAGGCTGGGGGTCTCCGGACCCCAGCCGACGAGGAAGGCTGCTGGACGGGCTCCTCGGGCCCTCCAGCGACGAGCATGAGGCCGGACTGGGCTCCTGGGCCCTCCAGCTGACGAAGGCATGACCAGCAGGTGAGAGACCACCGGCTGACAGAAGGCTGAGCAGGTGATGGAGCAAAATGGACTGAGCTGCACAGTGGGCTAAGGGCTGAGCTAACGGAAGCACAGGAAATGACTACGACTGGGCTGCTAACAGGCTATGACTGAGCTAAAGACTGAAAGCATGCAGTAGTGATGGGGTGTGGTTGAGACCGAATTCTCCGAGCCCTCAGTAGAAACAGGGACGGGTGCAGGAGCATGCCGGACACTAGCCACTCCCACCCGAGGAGTAGGTACGGGTGCGGAGACGGGCTGTATCCTGGCTGCCTCACCCTGGGGACCGGAACAGGACCGGCAACGGCTGGGCAACTGCCCTTCCCACCCGAGGAGCTGGTACGGGTGCAGAAAGGGCAGAGCCTCAGCCGGCCTGGAAACCAGAGCGGGGACCAACTGGGCCTCAGCTCCCCCACCCGAGGAACGACGGGTGCAGAGGACGCTGGGCCCGAGCTGCCCCGGGAGGAGAAACACGAGCAGGAAAAGGAGCAGGCTCAGAAAAAACAGTCGCAGAAACGGCAGGCTCAGGGTCGACAAAAACAGATCTATCAAAAATGAACCCGCCGTCCACTTCATGTTTTGCAGTCTTAGTATTAGCAGTCCTTGTTTTAATAGTTTTCGGAATCCTTGGGTTAACAGTTGTAGAGTGGGTTGACTCGGGGATGACCGAACCGGACATGAAAAAACCCGAACAGACGGAACCTGAACTGCGTGTGTTTGACCTGGTAGAGTGGTTCACAGTTTTCCCTTTAACCGCATGTGCAGACTTAGGCGAGCGGGTATTGTCTTTCATCTCTCCCTGTGTAGAGGGACCAAAGCAAAACGATTCTTCTCAGTCCACGTCGTCATCCATAAGGGAAGTTCCCCACGGATCAGAAGTGAGCTGATTACTTTTAGCGTCAGACGGGACGTGAGGATAAGAGTCATTGTCACTCACCACCGTGAGTTGCTCAGCATTGTCCAGTTTATGGCGGCGGGCGCGCCGCTTCCTTCAAGCAGAGGAAGCTGGCGGAGCGAGCGACTGAGCCTCCGGTGCACAGAACGGTGACACCGAGGCTGGAGCGTGAGCGCCTGAAGCCACGCGGAAGACTCCCACCTGAAGCGGGCGAGGCTTGAAAACAGGCAGAGCAACAGGCGGGGACTTTCGGCAGTTCTTGGGACCTCCGAGAGCCAGCCGAGTCCCGTGGAAAATCCGCTCGTAGTCGGGGGCACGCCACGGCTTCCAGCGGAGCTCCTCCTCCAGCTGGGCGAAGGCTGCCTCCCGACGCTCATAGAGCTCGCGGCCTGCTGAGTCCATAATGGTCAGGTCGTATTGTCACGGTCTGGCTGGGGCAGACCATATGTGTTGCAGAGGAGGACTCAAACGCAGACCAAAACGTGGTGTGGATTAATAATATTAACAAAACAAGCCGTTTATTGAGGCTAGCAACGAGGGTACAAAATAATAGGGCATCGGTGAACTAAAACTAAACATAAAAAACCTTAAGCATAGTGAACTGACAGAGATACCTGGAGATGAGACATGGATGAGCAGACGACCTGACAATGAATGACTGAAAGCACACGGACTAAATAGACACAGGAGGATAATGAGGAAAGTGGCAACACATGGGGAACCAGCTGACACATGAACATAATGACGTCACAGTGGGAGAGTAAAACTGAACACGATGAACACAGAAACACCAGACCTCTTCACAATAAAACAAGAAACATAATGAGACGTAGACATGACAACCCGAACTTGACAACGTAAGACACAGACATGAAACACATGAAGAGCAGGGGAGATTTAACATAGTTGGAAACACGAGGGGCAAATAATAAGAACTAGAAACACTTAGGCATGATAAGAAATGAACTTAGGAAACCTGATAAGCTTAAACATACACTATAAACATCAAAAGAACTAAAACTCAAAACACTGGGTCATAAGACCCAGGATCGTGACAATGCTAACTCATTTTATAGTTCATATCGTCATGGATAGTTGGTATATGGAGTTTCATCCCTCTAAAAAAAGACTATAGACACTATTCTCCCCCCCACAGCAGCTATGCTAGAATTGATTACTTCTTCATGAATAATAATGATTTAAACAGGGTAAAAGAGTGTGAAATTCAACAAGCAGATGTATCTGATCACTGTGCAATCCACCTTATACTTTATTTGAAAGTACAGGAGAAAAATACATTATGGAGGCTAAATGTGGGAATATTAAATAATAAGTCTTACGTGGAGGAACTAAAGAAGGACTTTATAACCTATCAAAATGAAAACGATAATGGAGAAGTTACCCCAGTCATACTATGGGATGCTCTCAAAGCAGTTATAAGGGGAAAATTTGTTGCCAAGACTGCCACAATTAAAAAAACAGAGAGGAGGTATACAAAAAGGAGAAGGAGAAGCTTTTTTTAATTGAACAACAACACAAGACCACACAAGACCCTTCATTGCTTCAAAAAATGAATGAAATTAGGGATAAAATAGATAAAATACTAGCCTCAGAAATATAAAAAGAAGAATAGATTTTTAAAACAATCCTACTATGAAGTGGGACCAAGGCCAAACAAATTATTGTCAAAACAACTGAAAAAACAACAAAGAGATCGGATAATTCACAAGATAAGGGATATAGAAACAGATCAAATAATTCATGACCCTAAAAGAATGGAACTCAGTTTATGGACTACTATATAAACTTATACAGTCAGCCTTTCCCCCCTTTAGGGATGGGTATTGATAAGATTTTCACGATTCCGATTCCATTTTCGATTCTGTTTAACGATCCGATTCTTTATCGATTCTCTTACGATTCTTTTTAAAAAAGGAGAACACTAATTTCGATTAGCTTAGAACTTTGTTTTATATCTTCTCTTTGAACAAGATAGAAATTTACAAGTAACATGGCCTTACAATCCCAGCAGTGAGATTTTAAGAGATCCAGCCTACGGCTCTTCAATGGGGTGTCACAGGGTCCCCAGGAAAGAAAATTGTAAATGTAAAATAATAAAATAAATATTCTTCTGTAGCAACAACAAAGTATACCATAAATTATTCTGTAGCAATTACACAAGAATATCCAGTAATGTCCCTGCCTACAATTAAACACATTCACTTACCGAAAATCGGGGGCATCTCCTGTGGCAGCCTTTTACCACAAACTTAGTCACTGCTCGGTGACATTCGTCTATCCTGGCCTGAAAGGAGACGCTACCGGTAGACTGCAGCAAGAACTGCCAGCATCTGAGCCAGACTCTGTCTCTCTCATCATGATCACCTAAATGCACAGTAATGGCAGGTTTTGTAATAAAACAGATCGCGCTAACATAATATGCACTGTTAGTTGATTATTTACCTTCCCCATTAACGGGAGAGAATGTACAAACGTTACCGCTGCTGCTGGGTTGAGATTCACGAGTCTGGAGCGGAATTAAAAACACGACATTCATTTAAGGTTATCACGTATCACGTTTTGCATATTCGTAGTGTTTCCTTCCCTAAATGAAATATCTACTTTTCAAGAACTGAAAAGTTGCCCTGTTGTCATCCATTCTCGTAAAGTATAACCAAACTTTTGAGCGTTTGAGCCGCTTTCACGCCGTGTTTCCTGCCAGGTAAATGACGCTTCGCAACGTGGTGATGTCATTCGGGGTGACTGGAATCGACAAGGGAATCGTTTGCAAAAATGGCAAACAATTCCAAGGAATTGAAACAGTGGGAACCGGTTCTCAACAAGAACCGGTTTTCGATACCCATCCCTACTCCCCTGACATCGACCAGATAAAAGCTTTTCTTGAGAAACTGAATTTACCCTCAGTCGGGAAAAATCATAATGACTATTTGACCTCTCCTATCACGGAAACAGAGATAGATAAAGCAATAAATAAATTAAAGTCAAACAAATCTCCCGGTAGTGACGGTTTACCATCCTAGTGGTATAAAACCTTTAAAGAACAGCTTATACCACTACTCGAAAAATCATTCAGATATACACTCGAACATGGTGAAATGCCCCCTTCATGGAAAGAAGCGGTCATAACAGTGATCCCCAAGAAAAAATCCAGCGAGATTTGTTCAGATTATAGACCCATATCAATACTAAATGTTGATTATAAATTATATACCTCAGTTATTTCTAAAATATATGAATATTTTATTAGTGATATTATCAATGAAGACCAGATAGGCTTTATAAAGGGACGTCAAACCCAAGATAATATAAAGAGAACTTTATATATTATCAGTAATATTCGAAAAAAGGAAAATGTGCAGCCTTAATAAGCCTCAACGCATAAAAGGCTTTCGATAGCATAAATTGAAATTTTCTATATCACGTACTTGAGAAAGTTGGATTTCATGATAAAGCTATCAGATGTATTAAAACACTTTATCAAAACCCGACTGCAAGAATAAGAATAAATGGTAGTTTAACTGAGAGCATAAAATTAGAGCAGTCTACCAGACAGGGCTGCTGCCTTTCTCCTACCTTGTTTGCAATCTTCATAGCGCCCTGTCATGGTCCTGAGTCTGAGGACTCAGTGTTTTGTGTTTCCTTATGCTTTTGTTCATTCAGAGTGTGTATTCTGTTGTGATTTTGCCATTTGTTAGGTTTCTGTTCTTTGCCTGCCTGCTCCCACTTCTGTGTTCCCTCTGTCTGTCCATGGTGTTATTGTGTCTGCTCATGAGTCTGCCTGTCAAGTTCAGTGTCCTGTCTGGTTCTCTGTCTGTAGTTTCCTGTTTTATTCGTGAAAGTTCTGTCTCGTATGTCAGTGTGTTCAGTTTACGTTTCCCCTGTCTCGTCAGCTGTGATTTCTCCCAGGTGTGTTCCCCTCCTGTCTCTCATCCCTTGATTACTGCCATCTGTGTATTTAAGCCCTGTGTTTCTCTGTGTCAGTGTCGCGTCGTACCCTCAACTAGCTGTGTTTCTGCTTCTATGTTCCTAGTGTTTGGTCTCCTGCTCCAGTTTAGTGTTTCTTTCCAGTGTTTCAGTCCTTGGTTCCTCTGTTCTGACTTTTGGTTTTCTTTTGGTGAGTTTAGTTTGTACGAGGTTTTTCCCAGCAATAAAGCTGCGCCTTAAGTTTCACTTCCGTGTCTGAGTTCTGCATTTTGGGTCCACCACTCCTGCTTGCCTGCCACACAGCGATTCATGACAGAACGACGCGACCAGTATGGATCCAGCAGACTCACTGAGGAAGCGCAGCTCAGCCTTTGACGGGACCCGGCTAGCGCTTGGAGGGCCTCCGTGCTGCCGTTCCTCACTAGCTGCTTACCCTTCGGTCCACTCACCTGATTCTTCCCCCCGGATGCCCCGGTCTCACAGAAAACGCTCCCGCCGGTCCCGGGAGGATTACTATGAGACTGCGAGCAACCAGCTTACACCAGCTCAAGCTTTCTACAAGATGTTAGGGTCATTATAGTGCCACCCGACTCACCCAGCGTTTCCACATCACAGCAGGAGCAGCCACAGCCGAGTCATTCCTTGTCGCATTCTGCCAGCGCTGCTCCCTCTTCTACTTGGAAGCGGCGAACGTGCCGCCAGCACTCACGGCTCCAGCAGGAGCCTGGGACTCTTCTCGACCAACCGCCTAGGGTGAGTGACAAAGTCCCCCTACATTCGCCTTCTGTGTCGAGGGATAAACGTACCGTTTCCCCCAAGGCCGCTAACGTCAGCTTCATGAACTCTAGAACTTCTGTTCCTCCTGTTCCAGAAAATGACAGTATTCATTTTGAGAGCAATCGTTTCCACTTTGGTTCAAAAGACTGTGCTTCTGATGCTCCTTCGGACCCAGGAGTTAAGACTGTTTCATCTGGAACTGTTTATTCTGGGGCTATGTCAGCTCAGTTAGCCGCCCGGCCCGAAGCTCAGTTAGCCGCCCGGCCCGAAGCTCAGTCGCCACCTCCACCACATTCAGCCTCGCTTCCCATAGCACAGTCACATCCACAGCCTGACTTACTACAAACCTTATTTCAATCCTTAGCCCAGTCAATAGCTCAGTTGGTAGAGGAATCATCAGCCTTATCGTCAGCTCGGTTTCCAACTTCACAACCATCATTTTCCCGACCTTTTCTTCAGTCGCCCTCAGCTCAGCCACCTATACAGCCATCATCTTCACCTACACCTCCGGTACAGCAAGCTATGTCTATCCAACCCTTACAGAACTGTTCCACAACCTCGAATCCTAATCAGAGAGACAAACCAAATATTATTGTTATCAGTCCTCAAAAGCTGGCCAGTTCTGAGACTGAGATTCACTCCAGGGCCTCCCCAGAGGCTGGGTTTCAGCCCCCAGCAGACTCTGGACCCCTGACAGTTAAGGAGCCAGCTGAGGACCGCACCCGGCCGTTGTTGCCTGAGCAGACTCAATGCTCTGTGCAGCTGCAGTCTGCCATGTGTTTGCCAGAGGCCCGTGTGCCTGGTTCTGTTCTGTCCCTGCCAGAGGCCTGTGTGCCTGCTGGTTCTGTTCTGTCCCTGCCAGGGGCCCGTGTGCCTACTGGTTCTGTTCTGTCCCTGCCAGGGGCCCGTGTGCCTTCTGGTTCTGTCCTGTCCCTGCCAGAGGCCCATGTGCCTGCTGGTTCTGTCCTGTCCCTGCCAGGGGCCAGTGTGCCTGCTGGTTCCGATCTGTGCCTGCCAGAGGCCCATGTGCCTGCTGGTTCCGATCTGTGCCTGCCAGAGGTCCCCGTGCCTGCTGGTTTTGTCCTGTGTGTTCCAGGGGCCCCTGTGCCCACTGGTCCTGAGCCACTGACGATGACGCTCCACCAGTGGCCTGGTAGATGACCGCCGATGTCGAGGCGGCAGTTTGGGACCCAAAGGTGGCGTGGCCGTCGCAGCACCAGACGAGACCGAAGCAGAGGCTGGACCAGGCGCGGCTGAAGCAGAAGCAGAGGCTGGACCAGACGAAGCAGAAGCAGAGGCCGGACCAGACGAAGCAGAAGCAGAGGCCGGACCAGACGAAGCAGAAGCAGAGCCGGACCAGACGAAGCAGAAGCAGAGGCCGGACCAGGCGAATGCTAAAGACACGAAGGCTGGAGCCGGACCAGGCGATGCTGAAGACACGAAGGCTGGAGCCGGACCAGGCGAGGATGAAGACACGAAGGCTGGAGCCGGACCAGGCGAGGATGAAGACACGAAGGCTGGAGCCGGACCAGGCGAGGATGAAGACACGAAGGCTGGAGCCGGACCAGGCGAGGATGAAGACACGAAGGCTGGAGCCGGACCAGGCGAGGATGAAGCAGTGGCTGGACCAGGCGAGGATGAAGCAGTGGCTGGACCAGGCGAGGCTGAAGCAGGCTGGACCAGCGAGGCAGAAGCCAGGCAGAGGCTGGACAGGACGTGTGGGTGAAGCCAGGCGGGAGGCTGGAACCAGACGTGTGGAGGAAGCAGAGGCGTGAGCGGCGTGGGGAAACACAAGGCTGCCAGTGAGCGGCTGAAGTGGATGGGAGGCCACTCAGGGCGATCGCTGGAGCTGAGCGGGCTGGACCAGGGGCAGATGAGGATGAAGCTGACAGGAGGCTGCCAGTGGCGAGAGGATGCAAGAGGACTGACAGCTGGACTGGCGACGGCGTGGTAACCTGGAGCTGTGAGCGCTGCTAGGGTGGACTAGAAGCTGGACCATGGCCCTGCGGCGTGGAGAACGAGCTGCAGCTGGCGAGGATGAACCTGAGGCTGCAGCTGGCGAGTGGCGTGGAACTCCCGGAGCCCACAGAGGCGCTGACAGCAGGAGTGCTGGACATGTGATGGGCTCTCTGAACGGGTGCTGGAGAGGCTCTTGGAGGCTGGTGCGACGGGCTCCTCGGGCCCCTCCAGCTGACGAAGGCAGGAGGCTGGACGGGCTCCTCGGCCCCCCAGCAGCGAGCAGGAAGGCGCTGGACGGGCTCCTCGGGCCCCCCAGCAGGCGAAGCAGGAGGCTGGACAGGCTCCTCGGGCCCTCCAGCTAAAACAGTCTCAGA
>NW_024583022.1:35166-56862 GCF_018398535.1 Haplochromis burtoni
TTCTCATGATCATTTTGACCCCACGGGATGAGATCTGTACACTAATTAAAGATGGGAATGCAATGAACTTCCAGGAGATCAAACAAAAATATGATCTAAGTAATCAAGATCACTACAGATATTTGCAGATTAGGGACTTTTTTAATAAAGAAGTAAAACATAGTGTAAATCTGGATAAAAATTCAATAATCAAAACCATAACTGAAGCCTACAATGCAAAAAATTTTAGAATAATCTCAACAATTTACGAGCATATAACGGAGGCAAGAGGGTGTACAATAACATCTGTAAAACTGAAATGGCAGAGAGAGTTGGGAGGGAACACATCCGATGAGGAATGGTCAGAAATCTGGAAAACACAGCAGTCAACAACATCATCACGTGTCTGGAGATTGCATTACTGGAAAAATGTAATAAGATTTTTTATAACACCCAAAATTAGGAACAAACACACTTCATTACCACAACCGTGTTGGAGAAGCTGTAGAGATGTAAATGTGACTCATTCCCATGTGTTCTGGTTCTGCCCCAAGATCGCAAAATTTTGTGAAGATGTCCATTTAGTTATAAGTAAAATTCTGGGTTATACTGTGTCCAAGTCTTGTATATTATTATATCTTGGTGTCATTACGGGAAATGTGTTGAAAGAAAATAGATACATATTGAAAATTATGCTTGCAGCCTGTAAAAAGGCTATCACAAGAAATTGGTACAAGATAGACCCACCATCGCAGGATGAATGGATCAAAATTATAGACGAAATACAAATTATGGAACAACTGACTTACAGAATAAGGACTCAGGAAGATCAATATAATCAAAAGTGGGAGAAATGGACTGATTACATAAACTGGATAAAGACCATCACATTGATAATGAAAAACGATCAAATTGTAGAAACATGGTGACCCAACATGTTCTTTTTTCACTTTTTAAATTAATTTATTAATTTATTTCTTTATTTTATTTAATTTTGTTTTGTTTTGTTGTTACCTCTTATCTCATCTGTGTAATGTTTAAAGAAAAACAATAAAAAGAAAGTAGTAAAAAAAAAAGAAGAGAGAGCTTAATAAGTAACACGGTCATTGTTAATACAGTTAAAACAGCAACTACAAAGCAAAACAAAGCAAGTTAGCATGTCAGCTTTGGTTTATTTATTCATTATCATGAAAAAGTAATTAACCATAACAGCTGGAGTCAAATAATCAGCCACACTGCTGGTGACAAATATAAACAAACAACATATATATATGAAAATAAACACAACATTTAGACTTTTACTCATGTTAATATTATTAGTAAAGCATTAACACTTTATTGTTGCCCTCGTGGAACATTTGATATGTTTAAGATTTATTAATGATTACTGAATGATTTACAATTTTTGGCAGTTTGTAAAACAGCTTTTAACATTACTTGAACTAAAACCTTTAAATTTTTCTTAGATTCATAAAACTAACCATTAATTCACAAACTTCATAGTCTTTAAAAATAGTTAATCTTGAGATAAAATAGCATGTCAACAGAAAAGGGTTTAAAATGCAAAGATGTCCCCACATATTTATGTGCTGATATTAGGGATATTAGTGTGTGTGAATGTGAGCGTGAATGAATAGTGGTATTGTAAAGCGCTTTGAGGGGTCTCAAAAAGCGCTATATAAATGCAATCCATTATTATTATATTAGAGGTTAACAATCAGTGAGTTTGAAGTAAAGTGGTGAGGAGATAATCATGCAAAGCAAAATCACATCACAACATATCAATCCCAGAATATGTGATTCAAAGCAAACAAAAAAGAAACATCATCCACATTCAGCTTTCATACCACCGACTTGTAGTTTCTGCCTCTTCTAAACAGTCTAGCTCTACAGACTTGTTAGTACACAAAGGACTCAGAAACACAGAGGAGTCACTGGACCACAGTCCAAACCCAGGATACAGAGGTTCAGTGAATGTGGTGCTGAAGGTGTGGAGGTGGATCAGAGTGTCAGAAGAGACTCCGTAGAAGGACAGAGTGCCAGCAGGACAGTCCACATACACCCCTACTCTGTGAGAGACTGAGGAGGAGGAGGAGGAGAAGATGGGTGTTTCTCTATTGTTGTGCCAGAATGAGTAACCAAAAGCGTCAGAACACATCAGACTCCAGGACTGATCATTTCCCGCAAATTTGCAGTCGGCACTGTTTCCTCTCCTTCTGATGCTTTTGTAACTCACTGATATAAAACTGCCTCCTTTCCACTCAACTTCCCAGTAAGAGCGACCAATCAGCCCATTTTTGCACAGAAGCTGTTTCCACCAGTCAAATCTGTCTGGATGATCAGGATAGGGCTGCTTGTTCTCCACAACGGTCACCTTCATGTTGTTGTCAGACAGTTTGAGTTTTTTATTTATTGAAGTCATGTCCACTTTTAATTCACAGAAATCTGATGGGGAGAGAAACACACAGCAGAGATACAGTTTATCATCTGACACATCTAGTGTCTGTTCTTTCATTATGTTCTGTCATTTTATTTATATAAAACTTAATATCACTGTCATCCCTCGCACATACAAGGTCTTAAATAATCAGGCCCCATATTATCTTAATGACGTTATAATGGATTGGATTTATATAGCGCTTTTCAAGGCACCCAAACCGCTTTACAATGCCACTATTCATTCACTCTCGCATTCACACACTGGTGGAGGCAAGCTACGGTTGTAGCCACAGCTGCCCTGGGGGAGACTGACAGAAGCAAGGCTGCCATATCGTGCCATTGGCCCCTCTGGCCAACAGTAAAGTGTCTTGCCCAGGGACACAATAACCAGGACAGAGAGCCGGCGACCTTCCGGTTACAGATGCGCTTCCTAACCCGGTGAGCCACGGTCGGTTATAGTACCATATCACCCTATTAGAGTACTTCGCTCTCACACTGCAGATTCACTTGTTGTTCCTAGAGTATTTAAAAGTAGGATGGGAGGGAGGGCCTTCAGTTTTCAGGCCCCTCTTCTGTGGAACCAGCTTCCAGTTTGGATTCAGGAGACATACACCTCACCAGCTCAGCGACTAGAGCCTGAACTTCAACAGGTAGCAGCCTCCATTCTATGTGTTTATGTTTTCTAGTATTCTATCAGTAGGCTCAGCGTGTGTGACTACTTTGTGTTCATACATAAATATTAAAAGAAAGCTTGTGTGCTCTCATCAGGATAGGGGTTTGTGTTGGGGTATGGTATTGTAGCTCATAGGTTTATACTATTAACAGGTAATGTGACGAGCATCCGCTTTCTGGGATTTCCTTACCTGGATTAATCCGATTATTAAGTGATGAATCCTACTTCCGGACCTAAAGTAGTTTGCATTTAATATGGCTTTTGTGTTGTTAACATGTTTAATGCTTTGTATTTTCTTCTATTTAATTTCAAAAAGCTCCTAAAAAAAGTCAGTGATCACCGTTGACCTCCCTCGGCTTTTATTACCGCTAATCATTTATTTAAGCTCAGTTTTTAAAACCTTACGATGTAACTACAGCACAGCCCATGCATGTATATGAATGACTAACCTCGTATTGTGGATGGATTATCTCAGTTGTTCTCCTGGCTGAAGTTTGGTCCTTTTACAGCATCCTGCTATGCGATTACATTTGTTCCTGACCACTGAGAACACTCACGTTAACTTTTATTGAGTGGAAAAAAGTTAGCTTGTTTATATTATGCTAACATAGCTGTGTCGCTAGCGGTCACGTAGCACACCATTATACACCAGCTAGCCAAACTTCAGTAACCCTACAAACGTCACTGCTGTTTAGTTTTCTGTCTTCATTTATGTTGGAAGTGATAACAGAGCTGTACATTTTAATTTGTTTCCAAACCGCCGCAGTCAGGACATGCTATATTGTATTTAGATGGAAGCTAGCGAGCTAACTTCCTGCTGACTTCTAACTCTGTTAAATGTCATAAATTCCGTTTTCATGGATGCCTGGATGTTAAACTCAGTTGTTACACCTGGTAGAGCAGAACGCTGATCATTTCATTAAAGATGAAAGACTTTAGACAGTTTTTCAACTCTCAGTAATGCCACAGTGATCATTTGATATATGGACCTGCAGCAGAGTTTAGGCCCAGACACGGCTAGTGACGTCAGACTGAACGATCGGATGAGCACACATCAACTTATAGCACAGTGATAAAATTTGGATTTTGCTGATTTGTCATCATTTGTCAAACTTACACTTCCTCAAACCAGGTTTTAACCACTGCTGTCCACCATGGTCGAGCCTGGAGAAAGAAACACAGTAACAATGATTTTCTGTTCAACATGAGATCTAACTCTTGCACATGAAGCACCAGAGTTTTCCCTGTTCTTCCAAGTTTGACCCAGTTACATTAAGGTAGTTATCTTTTATTTGTTCCTTATATCTAATATTTGTAAGTACATTGTTGTTCTAAATCATCTAAGAAAATTATCAGTGTAAGCCAAGACTACTGACAGTGTTCAGTAATGCCTGTACTACTGGAGCACAAAATGGTTTTTTTTTAATATGGACAGCAGCTATCCACCAATAATGCTGCTAAAACTGGGATGCTGCTAAAAGAATCCAAGTCCGCCCAGACTGGAATGTGTGCAAACCAGTTAAACCCTCCAATATGTGAAATATTGTCACTGGATATTAAAACTTTGGTTTGTTCTAGCTAAAATTCAGAAATACCCAAAATGAGCTCTTCTTTATGATGATGCTCTGAGCAAAAACACATTAAATCAGCAAACAATTAGCCAAAATAGTAATAAATGAGTAGCCATGCCCTGTCCATACCTGAGTTTCCAGTGTGGATCCTTGAGTCCCTGCCTCACTTTCAATTTTCCTGGATGATTGTAGCGAAGGTCAAGCACTTTCAAGTGGGAATGATTTGAGCTCAGAGCTGACGTCAGGAAAGTACAACCTTCCTCTGTGATTAGGCAGCCTGACAGGCTGGAAGAAGAAAAATGCCACAAAATGCCACAAAATTCAAGACGTTAAAAGACAATCATACAATTAGAGAATAGAAGAACCAAACAGAACTCAGAACTGTCTGTAACTGTTGAATGACTGCCATCCTGACCTCAGAGTTTCCAGTTTACAATTTGGACTCATCAGACCAGCAGAAAGAAGTTTAACTCCTGAATCTTGCAGGTTGTTGTTACTCAGGTCTAGTTCTTCCAGAATACATGTTTCTGAGCTTAGAACCGAGGACAGAGCTTTGCAGGTTCTCTCTGACAGGTTACAACAACTCAACCTGAAAAACAACTAAAAATGAGCAGCTTTGTTCTATAAAAAGTTGTTGTTTTATTCATAAATCCACTTACAGGGCTTTCTTGGCGACTTTGACCACAGGCAGCAGCCCCAGAAGAGCCTCCTCTGATGCAGAGTATTTCTTCAGGTCAAACACATCCAGATCTTCTTCTGAACAAAGCAAGACAAATACCAGAGCTGACCACTGAGTAGGAAACAGTTTATCTGTGGAGAGACTTCCTGAACTGAGGAGCAGTTGGATCTCCTGCACTAGAGAACGATCATTCAGTTCATTCAGACAGTGGAACAGATTGATCATTTTTTCTGCAGACAGATTCTTTCTGAGCTTCTTCTTGATGTAGTGGACTGTTTCATGATTAGACTGTGAACTACTTCCTGTCTGTGTCAGAAGGACTCGTAGAGTGGTCTGATTGGTCTGCAGTGAAAGACCCAGGAGGAAGCGGAGGAACAAGTCCAGGTGACCATTTGGACTCTGTAAGGCCTTATCCACAGCACTCTGGTGGAGATCTTTCAGTTTAGGTTTGTCTTTAAATACTTTGGACATCTTAGATATTTTTTGCTGTTTCTCCAGTAGATTTACTCCAGAGTTGATGAAGGTCAGATGGACATGAAGAGCAGCCAAAAACTCCTGAACACTCAGATGGATGAAGCAGAACACATTCTCCTGATACAGTCCTCTCTCCTCTTTAAAGATCTGTGTGAACACTCCTGAGTACACTGAGTTTCCTCTGATATTGATGCCACACTCTGTCAGGTCTGATTCATAGAAGATCAGATTTCCTTTCTGCAGCTGATCAAAAGCCAGTTTTCCCAGAGACTTGATCATCTTCTTGCTCTCTGGACTCCAGTATGGATCTGTCTCAGTGCCTCCATTATATTTGATCTTCTTCACTTTGGCCTGGACCAACAGAAAGTAGATGTACATTTCAGTCAGGGTCTTGGGCAGCGGTCCTCCCTCTCTGGTTTTCAGCACATCCTCCAGAACTATAGCGGTGATCCAGCAGAAGACTGGAATGTGGCACATGATGTGGAGGCTTCGAGATATCTTGATGTGGGAGATGATCTTGTTGGCCTGCTTCTTATCTTTGAATCTCTTCCTGAAGTAGTCCTCCTTCTGTGGGTCAGTGAATCCATTGAGCTCTGTCACCATGCCAACATACTCAGGAGGGATCTGATTGACTGCTGCAGGTCGTGTGGTTATCCAGATGTGGGCAGATGGAAGGAGTTTCCCCCTGATGAGGTTTATCAGCAGCACATCTACTGAGGTGTGCTCTGTAACATCAGTCAGAATTGTAGTTTTGTGGAAGTCCAGAGGAAGTCGACACTCATCCAGACCATCAAAGATGAACACAACCTGGAAGTCTTCAAAGCTGCAGATTCCTGCTTCTTTGGTTTCAGTAAAGAAGTAATGAACAAGTTCCACCAAGCTGAACTTTTTCTCTTTCAGCACATTCAGCTCTCTGAAAGTGAATGGAAACATGAACTGAATGTCCTGGTTGGCTTTGTCTTCAGCCCAGTCCAGAGTGAACTTCTGTGTTAAGACTGTTTTCCCAATGCCAGCCACTCCCTTTGTCAGCACTGTTCTGATTGGTTTATCTTTAACAGATGAGGCTTTAAAGATGTCTTCTTGTCTGATTGTAGTTTCTGGTCTGTCTGGTTTCCTGGATGCTGTTTCAATTTGTCTGACCTCATATTCATCACTGACCCCTGCAGTCCCTCCATCTGTGATGAAGAGCTCTGTGTAGATCTGATTCAGAAGGGTTGGGTTTCCTGTTTTAGCAATCTCCTCTAACACACACTGGAACTTCTTTTTCATGTTAGACTTGAGTTCATGTTGGCACCCTGGAGCACGGGTCCCTGAAGGATCACAAAATCATGTTATTTTTACAATAAGTTAATGCGATCAGATAAATGAAAAATAAAGCAATAAAACAGCCTCTCAGTAGGAGTTAAATGGTGCAGATGTTTTGCATCATATTAAAGATGAGCTGAGGTTTGAAATACAAACTTCCACAACTTCCACATCATGTCAAAGCTAATAAAAGATTCTTACTGCTCTGAAGATGGTCAGCCAGCTTCCTCTGCTTCATTCTCCTCAGGAAGTGGAGTGTGATCTTCAGAAATGCTACTCTGCTACTCTTCCTTTGCTCTTCGTCCTCATTCTCCAACATCTCATCATTCTCCCTCAGACTCTCTAAGCATTCTGGGTAATCTGCACTCAAAACTTTCTGGATCTTCCTCAGCTCGGTCTTTACAAAATTGACCATTTTTATCTCCAGTAACTGAAAAAGGAAATAATAAGAACCTATAAGCTGATTGCTAAAACTGTTTAGTGTCCAATTAGCACACGAAATGCATCCTTCCATGTCATTGATACAGCATTAATTGGTCTCACCATGAATATGGCATCCAGGTCTGTTTGATGCTGAACGACAGACTGACCACTGGGAACCTCTGAGCTCTGCTGGGTAACCCTGTGAGAACATTCAGCTTTAGGAAGTGTACAGTAAAGGTGCACTCTGTATTTAATGTGAATGTTGGGTTTATGTTTTATTATTGTCATTTGTGCATAGAAATTTATAATCATTTATGCTTAGAAGTATATAAATGTTTGTAGATTGATAGAGGTTTGATCCTTAGCAGTCTGTAAAGACTCTGTGTGCCTTCCAGAGTGTTCTGGCATGCACACACACACCCTAAGGTCATGAGAGAGGTCATACCTTCTCTTTCTGATTTATACTATATGAGGACACCTACTCTGTATCTGCTTAAGTATAAGAGCCCTTTGTTTAGGTGGACCGCTGCGCTCCTAGCACCAGCTTTGGGGAGTCGTTCACAGGGTCACATCTTGACTATGGGCTCAAATTGTGGCCATAAATATTTTGTACTTGTAAATCAGTTTTGTACTTGTAAATCAGGATTTGTATGTGTAAAAAGAATTTATGTGTGTGTAAAAAAGATTTGTATGTGTAAAAAGAATTTGTGTGTGTAAAAAAGATTTGTATGTGTAAAACGAACTTGTGTGTATGTAAAAAAGATTTGTGTGTGGACTTCGCCAAAAAATACGTGTGAAACTCTGCACTCAAGTTTCAAGTTACAAGTACAAATTCTGACCCCATTTTTCTTCCTTTCAGCTGATTGGCCAATGTCATGTCAATCAGAAACCTAACTATCCAATCAGAGAATAGATGGGTTTGGCTGTCGGAGGGGAGCTTTTTTGAACCACAGGTCCTTGAAGGGTAATACAGTTTGAAGCTGGAGGATCTCTATATAAATATCCGATAGAAGCTAGGTCCCCTAACTTTCAGTAGCTGTTGAAAGGATAAAGTTGTGGTATATCAGTGGTTAGAAATACCATTATTACTTTAGGATTAGTTTAACACAAAGTCAGGGTTGACCCGGGAGCATTGCTGTGAGTCACAGTGCGCAGCATAAAGCTCCTTTCACATCGGACGCAGCATATGCTGCTAATGCTAACTGCTAAGTAAAAGCCAAGGATCCAGAATTTGTTGTGCTGGCTGCTGAGCTCTGTGGGTTTTTGTGGCATCTGTACTAGATGCACCTGCTCCTTGTCGTTTCTATCTTTGACTTTATGTCCTCTACAAGCGTTTCTGTTTTTTTTGCTGGTTCTTCAAATGTTCAATAAAAACATGTATGCTCATTCATAACGAAGAAAGCTTTGTAACTATCCCCACTAGTGGAGACTGTGTCATTTCCACAACACTGCCCCCCGAGGTCCACAGCACTGTTGAAAAGTCTCTGGAGGTCCCTGTATTAAGCACATAAATCTGTGACACAAAAATCACAAAACTCGGACCACCACAGACAGTTTTCCTTCCTGATGATGAAGGAAAACGCTGGGCTGGCATGTAAAAGGGCATTTATTCCCTTCAAGGACCTGAAGCTCCATAAAGCACCCCTCCAATAGCCAAACCCATCTGTTCTCTGATTGGATAGTTAAATTTGTGATTGACATGACATTGGCCAATCAGATGAAAGGAAGAAAAATAGGGTCAAAATTCATACTTGTAACTTGAAACTTGAGTGCAGAGTTTCACACGTATTTTTTGGTGAAGTCCACACACAAATCTTTTTTACATACATACAAATTCTTTTTACACATACAAATCCTGACTTACAAGTACAAAATATTTATGACCACAATTTGAGCCCATACTTGACCCCCCTCACACACACACGCGCATGCCTATACATACACACAGACATGGTACTCGTTGTTCACATGTATGCCTGTGTAAAACTTCATATGTTAATGAACTTATGCATAGTCATGTAACTGTAATAAAGAGCAGTGTTATGAGGGGGCAGACGAGAGCAACTGGGTCAAGCGAAGGAACGACGCTCGTCACAGTTCTCTCCCTCGTGCATGAGTAAGACAAAGAACTTTGGTGAGTTGCGTCTTGCTTTTGCTGTTGTAGTAGAATTGTCTCGTTCCAGCAGTGGGTCTGTGCTAGACAGACCCAACAGTGAATATCATGGCTGTATGTGATTATGCTGAAGAACAACGTTTGCATGCTGTTTGCTCCTCCAGGTGGCATCACTGTGGGCAGGTGACCAACTGCCCTTGTTTTCACCTACTTCTGATCCAAACTCTGATCACAGACGCTGAGAGCAGTGATACATCCATGGAGCTGGATGTGAACAGGCTGTGTCAGAAAGTCTCCTTATATTTCAGCTGCATTGTTATAACAGTAGTGGTAATTAATACATCAATAAATTTTCCTAAGGGCATTTTTCCATAAGTGCCTGGGAGTAGCGTTTTCCAGCAGTGTGCTTTCCTGTGCAAACGTGAGTCAGACCGTTTTGGGTCCCTAGGTTGACCAGTGTAAGTTTTTTTTTTTTTTTTAATTTGCCCCTGCAAAAAAAATAATGATCAATCAAAATGAATGTTGGTGCCAATCTTTGGACCATCTAAAGGCCTAATTATAATAACAATCAAATATTACTTAAGTCTTTTGTTTTTTTCGGCTAAAAAAATGGTGCGCTCATGTAAAGAAACTGGGATTTAAAGGGTTAAAAACCCCGAAATATAATTAAAACTTGATATGAATATTTTAGGCAGAAGTAGTTTTAAAAGACTGACTCATTTAAAGTGTGTTTGGAGATTTGATTGATATTGGTAGACGCATATAACTTACCACCGTAGCCTTTGATACTGGTCGGATTTGTGTATAGCAGTTAGATTATTTGGCCACTAGAGGGCTCTGTTGAACACCTAATTGCTGATCTTTACTAATTTTGAGATATTAGGCCTTTTCTGTTGTTTTGGATATGCAGATATTCCTGCTTTCTACCTGTTTAAAATGGCACTGTGAGATTTTCCTAAGCCAGAGCATTTATTTAATCATTTATGTTGTAATTCATTATTGGTGTGTGATGTTGAAAAGCAATGATTGTTATTCTCCCTGTTTTCTTGTTATTTAAAACCACACACATACGCACTCCCATACTCTCATTGAGTATACCAATTGGTGTACTACTGGCCTGCTGTTAATGTTCATTAAAGTATCTGGAAAGCACTCCCTGAGCCCACTCTCTGACTGGTCCCTCAGTCTTTGTCCTGAGGGAGCTATCACATCAGCATCTCAGAGATAACTCTCTAACAGGCTGTCTGTGACATGTTGTTTGGTAAACTGAGTAGCTTACGTCATTTCTGTGGAGGTGAGGTAGCTATATACATTGTTGTAATTTTTTTTAACTTGAACTTTAATTGTTCTAGTTCTACAGCATAAAGAGGACATCGTGTATTACACACTCACAAGGTAACTCACATTTCTCCAGATGATGCTTGGCCATTAAAAGCCAAAGCTGAGTGCACAGACATTGAGCTGGTTACAGGAGAGACTGCTGTTTGCTGCTGGAGCCTGACAGAAACAAAACCAGAATCAGACTGTAGACATTTGTCACACATCCTGAGTTTTGTGGCATTTTGTATGTTTTAGTTGTTGAGTATTTTTGTTCCAGCAAAAAAAAAGCTGTGTCTTTCAGTTCAACTCTTTGTGGGTAGACCCACACACATCTCTGGCTGTGTGTGGGTCTACCTGGCACACAGCCAGAGATGACAACTGACATTTCAAAATAAATCATTACATCAAGTAGAAACTTGAAGAGTAGGTACTTAGGTTTAAAAGATACTTGTAAATCTAGGTTAATTCAGACAGTTGGTAGTTATTAGTTCAGTATTTTGTGTAAGCTCATCTAAAGGGAGGACCCGGATTTGCAGCCGTGCAGCTGCAGTGTAGCCTGTCATTCAGCCTGTGTACTGAAGGACCTGTTCTGTCCAGTCAACATACACTGTTAGATCGGCATACACTTTGATTTTATGAGCTGTATGAAACCCTGACTTGTCGTCTCTACGCTGAGATGACGGAGCGCCCCGGCTGTCAGACTTTAGTCTTTCCAGTATGTAATCCTCTCTTCTCACTTGCTTCCCAGTTACCCAGTTCAGTTCAAAATTAGTCAATTACTGTGGCCCCTAGACTGTGGAACTCTCTCCCCAAACCTTAAGAACTCTGGACTCAGTAGCTGTTTTTAAAAAACAACTCAAAACTCACCTTTTTAAAAGGGCTTTTGGTTAATTTTTGCCTGTTTTATATTGTCTGTTTTACTTTTTTATGACTTTTTATCTTATGTGGAGCACTTTGTGACTCTGTCTAGAAAGGTGCTATATAAATAAAATTTTATATTTTATATTATTATTTTCCAGGTCGTTTTCAGGTTAAACATGTGGAACAAAAAGGCCTTCAGTGCATCCAAGTCTGTTATAAGACAACTCAACTCTGAGAATTTATTCTTAGAAAATAAGTTTAAGCTGCTCTAAAGTGTCATACCAGTTCAGACATTCCCGGCATTTTTCACCACTTACTCAAACTCAGACTACAGTCCACAACAACCACCACCAAAATACACACCCCTGATTCTGAAATCAGTGTTCTCAGATTCAGATTCTTCACTGGATTAATACTGACGAGCCCACACAGCCAGTCAGCATTAGAAAGCACTCGTGCCGTACAGTGAGAGTGATCCACAGACGTGTTCACATTTCTCTGGAAGGATTCTCACCTGCTGAACTCACCTCAGGTCAGCTTCCAGGCACTTCACAGCTTCCTGTGTGGACAAAACATCAGGGGAGAAGCAGCTGCTTGTTCTCCTCGTCAGTCCTGGAGTCTGTGAGTGTTTGATCTTAACACAGTGTCACATGCTCATAACCTCAGAGAGACATCAGATGTCAAAACCAGTCTAACCTGTGAGGAAAGACCCGGTCAGTGTCAGAGAGCACACACGTCAGATGATGTAAGTCAGTGGTCTCTCCAGCAGATGGAGCTAACTGATGATCTGATGAGTTTTGATGGAGCAGCAGCAGTTTGGATTCACAAGTAGAAATATTCTGCGGAAACAGCCAGTCAGCATCAGAGTAAAGTGACAGGTAGTCAGAGAGGGTGAGGACCACAGTCAACATTTCCTCTTCTTTACTTTCTCCAGTGTATGCTCCAGTGAGCATCTAGACTGGATTAAATACATTTTAGACATGAAGTTGAAAGATGTCATGGACTAACTCACCACTAGAGGTCTCTCTGTCTCCCTGTATGACTAACATGATGAGGGCCTCTAAAGTGTGAACCTCGCCCTGTGACAGACTGTCCAAGACGTCTGAGCTCCAGCGTTTGTGACTGAAAATCACAGGTTTTGATTGGGTGTTACTGAGCACTGATTAGCAGGCATGTATTGTTCTCTATAACCTAGAGAATATGGATTTGATCAACTGGTCCCTATGTTTTCATTTTGACATACTGTATAAACACAACTGATCTAAAATCAGACAAAAAACATAGCAGAAAAAGTTATATTTTTTACTGAAACAATCACAAACTACACACTCCAAACACGCTAAATGTCACAAATCTCTCACATCTCAGAACTCGCTCTCTCTCTTTTTTTCTGCTCTTTCTTTCTCTCTCCTAAAACTTCCCCCTCTTCCTAAACAACCAAATGTCATGTTGCCATATAATTTTTTGATTGGTCGACGTGGTACATATTTCCACCAACACAAAAGGGGTATTTTTTGTTTTGTTTTGTTTTTTGTTTTTTTAATTTTTTGGTCATGAGCAGAGAGTGCTTGCTTGCTCTGTCCTTAGACAGTAAACGTGACAAAAGTATTCAGGAAAAAACACACGTATATATTGTTTATCATTGTTTATCTGGTTTTACGTGGCCTATCAACACAATTTAAAAGCTGGTATATAGCACCTTGTTGCTTTGTCATCTTGAAGTGGCAATCGTGGCTCAAGAGTTGGCCTTGTAATCGGAAGGTTGCTGGTTCAAGCCCCGGCTTGGACAGTCTCGGTCGTTGTGTCCTTGGGCGGGACACTTCACCCGTTGCCTACTGGTGGCGCCAGTGTCCGGCAGCCTCGCCTCTGTCAGTGCGCCACCAGTAGGCTGTGGCTACAATGCAGCTTGCCATCACCAGTGTGTGAATGTGTGCGTGAATGGGTGGATGACCGGATGTGTAAAGCACTTTGGGGTCCTTAGGGACTAGTAAAACACTATATAAATACAGGCCATTTACCATGTGAAAAATAGTAACGCAACGGCACCACATTTTTTTGTTAGTGGCGGTAACGGCGTTGTAGCGATAGAAATAGTAATTAGTTAGGTTACTGAAAAAAGTAACACCATTAGTAACGCCATTACTTATAACGCCATTACTTATAACGCCATTACTTATAACGCCATTACTCCCATCATTGGGAGGGACGTTTCCTGCCGGATACACAATGGAAGAGTGGCAGAAGTGACAATTTGTGTGCCAGGCAGGACTGTCAATTGAGGACATATAAGATTTATACCTACAGGCAGTGGCGGTCCTTCAAGGTTCAAGGTTCAAGGTTCAAGGTTCTTTATTTGTCACATGCATAGTTATACAAGTATAACACACAGTGAAATGTAGCCTGACACGCTCCTCGACATGTGCAAAAAAATTGGGGGGGGGGGGGTGTAGAGGAAGAACATTATATATATATATATATAGTATATACATTGGGTGAATGTGCAGTAGTAGCAGCAAGCAGGTGAATTCTGTACATTAATATGAATAGACATCTGACTATTTTACAGGATAGACAATATAAACATATTTAAAATTAAAGGAATTGAAATGTACATTGTGCCTTGGTTTAGTGTCTGGAAGAGTCCTGTCTCAGTCAATTATAGATGATGTGAGAGGGCGGGTGTGTGTGTTTAGGGCACGGATGGCTTGGGGATAGAAGCTCCTCTTGAGTCTCTCTGTCCTTGCCCGGAAGATGCGGAACCTTCTACCAGATTGCAGAAGTTGGAACAGTTTGTTGCCAGGATGGGACGGGTCCTTCAGTATCTGCGCTGCTCTAGTCCGGCATCTCCTGGTGTAGGTGTCCTGAAGCGGGGGGAGAGCAATCCTGCAGCAGCGTTCTGCTGTACGGATCACTCTCTGGAGAGCTTTTTGGTCCTTCACACAGCTGTTCCCAAACCACGATGTCATGTTCTGTGTGAGGATGCTCTCCACAGCGCCTGTATAGAAAATCCTGAGGATCTTTGGAGAGACCCTGAACTTCCTCAGTTGTCGTAGGTGATACAGGCGCTGCCTAGCCTTTTTGGTCTGGACCTGAATGTGGGCAGCCCATGTCAGGTCTGAGGAGATGTGGACACCAAGATACTTGAAGGACTGCACCCTCTCCACTGGAGCTCCATTGATGATAATGGGCTTGTAGTCTCTGTGCTGACCCCTTCTGAAGTCCACCACCAGCTCCTTGGTCTTGCTGACGTTCAGCTGGAGGTGGTTGTCCTGGCACCACGATGCCAGATTCTTCACTTCATCCATGTAGGCCGCCTCATCGTTGTTGGAGATGGCACCCAACACCACTGTGTCGTCAGCAAACTTCACAATGGTGTTGGAGCCATGGGTGGCCACACAGTCTGAAGTGTAGAGGGAGTAGAGCAGTGGCGAGAGGACACATCCCTGAGGTGCTCCTGTGTTGATGGTGATGCTGTTGGAGAAGCACCTGCCCACCCTCACCACCTGAGTTCTGCCAGCGAGGAAGTCCAACACCCATGCACACAGGTCCTAGCCTGTTTGGCGCCCTGGGCGAACACTCCCTGTGGAGCTCCTGATGGCTTTGAACTTTTCTTGTCCATCTTCCATTGGTTTTCATTTTGCACTCCAGTATGAACACCCATCCCCTAACCCAAGGTTGACCACAACATAACCTAATAAGCCTACACCTTAGTTCACAGATATGCATTGTCTAGGATTTATTTCTGGGATTTCGCACAACCCAGGATTCAAATCATGACTACATAATGGATTTGGATTTACAACATTATGAATGAAATGTTCAAGTTCAAGTTCAAGTTCAAATTTTATTCGCCACATGCAGTGGCAGGTTGCCCTGCAGTGGAATGAAATGTGCTCTATCTGGAAGCAGCCCGCCCCCCTCGTCTTTCAACAGGTTGTGTGTGAGACTTTAAATCATCAAACTGTAAAATCTAAATTTTAAATTGTTATTGATCCCTTGTGTATATTTTTTTCTTACTCTTCTTATATTTATTGTTTGTTTACTTGCATTGCTGTAACTGGAGCCCTGTCGTCTTGTCTCTCTATATACTGTACTGTATGTAGCTGTATGTAGCGGAGATGACAATAAAGTGCAGGTGCACCAAGGGCTCTCGCGCTCACTTTTCGCATACAGAATTTAGAAAAAACATCAGTGCAAATTTTAAGTCTGTATCATTATGTCTGGTGTTTTCGTGTTTGTTGGTTTGTTTTTATTTTTTTTATTTTGTGAGTTGGTTATTAAATGCTGCTCCAGCCAGCCAGAAAATCACCCGCAACCCCGCCCTCTCCTCCCTGTGCCGCAAGCAGCAGGCACACCTCGCAAACGAGGGCGCCCTTACTCCCTGCAAATGCGCGATAGACATTCCCAAAATGTGCTGGCTGACGTCGGGGCAGGATGAGTACGAGCAAATTATTATTATTTTTTCCCAATGCCCGTGATGCCGCCCCCCACCACGATGCCGCCCCGGGCAACCGCCCGTGTCGCCCATATCAAAAACCGCTACTTCCTACAGGACTGTTTAATTTTGCTAAACCGGGTGAATGAAAACTCTCTCAGTTGAACACAGGAAACATATGCACATGCACACACACACACACACACACACACATATACAGACACTGACATACATTCCCCTCAAACTCCTACCAGGAGCTCAGTCCGAGTAGAGTTGTCTTCTCCTCCACCACCTATTGTGCTGTACATTGTTTTTCTTTACGGTACCTGTTCTGACCTGTCTCCCTGATGTGATGTTTGTGTAACATATGTATGGTCAGAAGAGGTCCAGTTTCGCTGCAGGCAACTGCAAGTGACAAATAAAGCTTCATCGTCATCATAAGCTAGCTGGCATTAGCTCATAGCTTAGTTCTCACTAAAATGGCAGCAGCCAAATGCTAACCCTGAGGCTTTTAAATGCATAATCTACACCTGCGTGCTGGCTTCAGTGTGCAGGTGTGACCATATAGCAGTGACTTCGTTTACCTCCACTACCTGTGACGTGCTGACTGGATTATGTTGGTGTAAATCTTGTGAATAAATAAATTAAGCCGAGCAGAATGAGACATCAGAACTTTAATTGATCTGGAAACGATGACACAGCATCAGCCACCATGAAGCATCCACCGAATGGCTGCTGTTTCATAAAAAGTGCTTGAAGCTGGAACTTGAAGCCCTACGCTCACAGTAAGAACACTTTACTGACAGACTGGTTCCTCAAAATCTGCATCCTGGATGGAGACGTTCCCTGACACATCAAAGTTCAGGTTGTTCCAGTTGAGGAGGTTTCCCGGAGAGAAGGAGCCCTGATTCATGTAGGACCTGAGGTCGCACGCAGACACCACCCGGTCCCACATGTGCAGGTCGGTAATGTCACCTTCAAACGAGTCATTCCTGTCGAACCCACCTCCGTACGCATCCTGCTCCTGACCGACAATGATGCTCAGATCACCATTGACCAGATAGTTCTGTCCCACCAACTTCTGTGAGGTTCGAAGTCCGTTCAGCCACAGCTGGGTCAGCCCGGTCCGAGAGTCCCAGGTCCAACAGACCGAGTTCCAGTCCATCCTGTTGGTGGGTAGCTTTGTGAAGATGTAGGTGTCGTCGCCCGCGTGGACCTTGTAGGACCCCTCAGCGTCTTTATTTAGCATCAGAGCATTTGAGTGGTCTCGGGTGGCCAAAGAGAAGAGTCCCTGCATCCGGTTCAGCTGGGAGAAGAAGCGAAGGCATACAGTCATGACAGTGATCAAGCGGGTGTTAGCACGAAGAGCAACGCGGGGCTGGTTTATGCCTTTGGGGTCGCTGGGAAATGTGAACTGTTTCCCCGACAGATCTGCAGGAAAAAAGACAAGGAGACAGGATGACCTCACAGAGCTCCTGGTTATCTAGAGCAGCTCTGTGATGAAAAAACTTTTGAGCTTTACCACTAAAATAAACGTAAAACAGCAGCAACAACAACAGCATAAATACATGAAAACAGTTCAGTGGGGAAAAAAACAGCTCCACAAGCTGACACAAACAAAAGAATTCAAAAGAAACGAGAGAGTGGAATAAACTCAACAAGCAGAAGCTGTGAACTAATCAGATGTCTCTTAGAGCTGAAATCAGTCTGAACTCAGATCAGTGAAACTGAGACATGTTTTAAAGATCACGATCGAGGAGCATGATTTAATGATGTCACTCACGGTCATTTGGCCGTTTCTTACCTTGAACCTCACTCCTTCCGACAGTCCAGAGAAGGATGAAGAGCAGCATCGATGATGACTCCATGATGATGATGATGAGAAACAAGAGGTGTTTCAGTGTCTTTTACACCTGCTTAGAAAATAAAAGGCTCGTTTAAATGATGCGGTTACTGTTTTTACAGAGATATCACTGCTTCTCTGACAGCTGAAGAGTCGGTGCTTTATCCAATAACAAGGCGTAATTAACAATAACACACTGAATACTGCAGCAATGGTGCTTCTCTTTGTCCTTGTCTCCTTTGAACAAAAACAGTCTGACAGGAGAAATGATGATTCTCATTCTTATTCCTGTGTGGTTGTTTTGTTTCCAACCAACTAACCTTGTTTCATCTTCCAATCACAGCCAACCATACAAGTCTCCCATACTCAGCAACTTTTTCACTTTTTCTGGAGAAAGCAGAAGGGTGAGACTTCCAGTTTTTGTGATTTCTAAATGTTGGACTACTTTCCTGAAATGTTTGAGGAGTCAGCAGTTTTTGTGTTGTTTCTTCATATCTGTGCAGCACAATACAGGATGTTACAGGCCGATACTTTAAAGACAACCTCACAAACACATGAGCTGTTGCTCAGGAGGAAGAGCAGGCTGTCTATTGTGAGATTATTCTGTTATTATATGTTATCTTATATCTGTAGGATACTGCTGTAGGTCATATTATACTTCTTAGTATAGAGTGTGTGATCAGTATGTAGTTTTAGTTTGCATTATACTTCTGACTTAAAAGAGTGTGAAAAATCATTAGATCTATTGGATTGACCTGTATTATTCGACACTGTTGAATGTGTTACACTGTTTTCTTGACATTTCATACTGCTGAATCATGAAGAGAATGTTGTGTGCAGAGGACCTTGTACCGATAATAGAAGAGACAGACCACATTCCATACCCCCACCTTTACAGAGAGCAGAAAAATAAGGAGCCGAGGTCATAACTTAGGCACCGTGTGAGAGAAAGAATGTGAATGTTTAGGCTTTTACGACTAGGTGGGGGCCACTAGAGGCTATAAGAAGCTGAGTAACCCATCACCATTTTGAGATTTGCTGTGACCCTCTTCATGCATCTCTCCCCATCATGATGGCTTGTGCTCATAAGTGTTGAATTGTATGGGAATAAAGAATTGTTGATTGAGCATTTATACACCGAGTAGTGTCCTTCCTTCAGCCCAAAGATTAAAAGGATTGGGAGTTTTTAACACTATCAGTCAGTGTGTCGGTGGATCGACACTTACAGTAAACAGCTTTAGTGAAGGTTACAAATGATCTTCTTATTAGTGATGTGTCGGTCGCGAACGAAATGGCTCTTAGAGCCGGATCTTTGACGTGAACGACGCGAGCCGGCTCCTTATCGTGAGCCGTGGGTTTTGTTTTTTTTTCTTTCTTTCTCTCACCCTCTTTCTCACACTTTTTTTCCACTTCACTCCGCATGCGAGCCTTGTGCTTTGCGCTGGGAAGAGGGGGGAGGGGCGGTAGTTACACTCAGTAGCACAGGAACAGAGCAGGAGGGAGAGTATCATGATCCAAGCAGCCAGGAACACACAGGCACAAATGTAATCTTCAAAAAAATGGGTTTTATTATACCCCCAAAAAGGACAAGATGATTACAAAAATTCAAAATAACAAAAAATAAAGTTTTTAAGAACCAAGTGGGCCCATAAAAGAGGTTAACTTAACAGAACGCTACTCCAAAGTCACTTAACAAAAACATAACTCAACAAACTGACCTGCCCAAATGAGAAACAGCTCCAGTTATACAGCAAATGAATAAACCATTATATACACCAAAGGTGAAAACTTAAGAGATAACAACTAACCATCATTCAAGAAGAACCCCATTCCCCCTGCATGATCATAATAGATGGTCCAGTCCACTTTATTGGCTTCTGCATTTAAACCAGCTCCACCCTCAGCCTCCTCTTTCAGCCAAACCAGGAAGGACTGGAGCGGAGGTCAGGTAACTAAGTATCTCAGTTGTGTGGTTGCATGCATCCATCACAGAGAGACAGAGAAAGAGAGCCAGGGACAACAACGCCACATTAGAAAGGTATAGTAATCATCCACATCTATTTTCAGTTGCAGATGATAAAGGATTCAGAAAGTTTATTCATGCAGGCCCATATGACAGAGAATATGCATGTTCTTTTTGTTTTCATATTTTAATTTATATTTAATTGTGTTGTGGTTTGCAGTGTTTTGTGTTGTTTCATTTTAAATTAGTTTAAAAGGAAAAAGCTGAAAATTTAAACAGTTAAAAGTTGAAGTGTGAATAGTTGGTTTTTGTATTATATGATTTATTTATTACATTTTATGTGGAGTGAATAAATAAAAGTATATTTACGGTGGCCCCTGGAGACAAAGCACGTACAAACACATACAAACTCCAAAACACGTACAAACTCCAAAACACGTACAAACTCCAAAGAACGTACAAACTCCAAAGCACGTAAAAACTCAAAAGCACATAAAAACTCAAAACACGTACAAAACACAACAGAAGTGCTCCAGGATGCTGGGCGCAGTGTTGAGCTTTTGTTACCTAGTGGCTACACAAGCCAGCAAGTACCAACGACCGGATTTGGTGTGTGATAGTAACAGGTAAATGAACTTTTTTTTTAAATTATTTGAATATATATGAGTGCTTGTGTATAAATATACAAACAATACACATATGCTTCCATGCTTTCAATTGTGTAATTTAAGTGATCTAGGTAGCTGTTTTGGAAATTCCGTTAAAGCTAGAAATGTGTTTTGGAATTTGTACGTGCTTTGTGTCTAGGGGCCACCGCATATATTTATATATAAACATTAGGGGTGCAACAATACTCGTACCGATATTGAACCGTTCGATACAGTGCTTTCGGTTCGATATGCATATGTATCGAACAATACAACATTTATAATTTATTTTATCAATTTTCCTTCTGATGATGCTGTCTGTGTTAAGTGCTCAGTGGATCTGCGCTCGACAGTGCAGCCTAGGTGGAGTAGTCGAATGCAGATTCACTGAGCGCAGGGCAAGCTAGCGAGACAGAAGTTAAGCTCTCCTTGCAACATGGCAAACTGAACCTCCCCCACCCTAATTCAGATGTGGCATTTGGAACTATTTTGGTTTTCATGTGACGTATGACCCTGAAGGTAACCGCATCATGGACTAAAGTAAAACAGTATGTCGGATGTGCCACGCAATGCTCAATTACTTTGGTGGGAACTAGTGTGTTAGCGCAGTTAGCTCATTAACGTGTTGGCCGTCCAGCCCCACACACGGGGCGATCCGCGGTAGCTCGTTAACGGAGATTTGCCGTGTTGTGGCATTAACGTCATTTCAACGAGATTAATGCTGACAGCACTAGTGGGAACACAACGAATATGACTGCACATTTACTCCGACATCATCCTCGTGCAAAGACAAGTGTAAGCAGACAAAAACAACAAGCACGCATGCTACAAACTTTACCCGAGTTATTTAGACAGCCGTTAGCACATGATTCTCCTTATGGGGACCTGATATGTTTAATATGCTGCTGAGAATATAGCCCAGAAGAAGTGTATAGTATAGCTTTTATTTTGGAAAGAGCCATTTCTCTATA
>NW_024583022.1:57469-61377 GCF_018398535.1 Haplochromis burtoni
GGAGAAATATATACTGCTGCTTTTACACACGCACTCACATAAGCTCAGCGATTCTCTGCGCGATCAACCTCTCACATGTTTAAGCTTGCTGGGAGATTTCACTTGTCATGTTTGCATAGTAAGCTAACGATTGATAAGACGATGTCAGAGGAATTGGTGCGCAAATTATCATCACTCACCAATCAGTGCTGTCGCTCTCTATACACAGTTCGCGATTGCAAAGTGAAAGCAAAAAACAAGCGCAAATTCAAACGCGATTTCAATATGTCACATATTGACAGTGGCTCACCGATGCCAATGACATAATTACCCAGCTACATTTCCGAAAGAATGCAAAAGCATTGACATATATTTTTCCTTCCTACAATAGCCCGACGGGCAGGGCAGAGATAGATTTTGGTAGCCCGACTGGAAAAATCGCTAGCCCCGGGACGTTGGGCTAGCGATTTTGCGAGCCCTGTATCTGATTGAGGAATCACTCATCTTTGGAAAAGAGAGTTTATTACTTTGTATAATATCTATCTAATAAAGTCCTATTTGTTCATTTAAATGGAGAGTCCTCTTCACACACTAAGGTTAATTATAGAGTTCCACAGGGTTCAGTGCTACAACCAATTCTGTTTACATTATACATGCTTCCCTTAGGCGGTATCATTAGAAGGTATAGCATACATTTGTTTAGAAACTAAACAGAAACTAAACGATCTAATAAGAACTTATAAGCACAAGAAAACCAAACATAAACCCCTCAGAGAATCTAACCCAATGTAGAATATCATTTCAACTAGATTCAAACAGTCCAAACACAAACCTGACATCAGAGACCCAGGTCCATGAAAGAAATACAGCAGAATGATCCTTTAATGGTCAAACTAAACTTTCTGAATGTGATTGTGATGCACGTAGTTTCTCTCACACTGTGTGTGCTGCATGTCTTCATTTAAACCTCTGATCGTGTTGGTCATTTAGAGCAGCGGTCCCCAACCCCCGGGCCACGGACCGGTACCGGTCCGTGAGTCATTTGGTACCGGGCTGCGAGAGTGAGACTCGGGTGTGAAATGTATGGTTTTCAGGGTTTTTATCGGTTTTTAGCGTTAGTTTGTTATCGGTTTTTTTCGTTAACTCAGTTTTCCTGGGTCTTTTCACGTGTGTTATGAATAAATCTTCTTTTTTTCGGTACCAGTACTAGTTTTATTGTGTTGTATTTATCCGCGACACCTTAAAGGCCGGTCCATGAAAATATTGTCGGTCCGTGGCGGAAAAAAGGTTGGGGACTGCTGATTTAGAGTGTAGCTCAGGAGGAAGAGCAGCTCACATAGTAATTAGAACTGCGGTGGTTCACTCCCCGTCTACTCCAGTCTACATGCCTCAGGCAAAATACTAATCCCGAGTTGCTGATTGTGTGTGACTGCACATACAAGAAAGTGCCTGAGTGAATGAGGCTTTGAGTGTATAACAACCGGTCACTGTACTCAGCTCAGTCTGAACCTGTAATGAGTTCAGCTTTACCACCGCTCTGATCAGCTGAGACAAGGTCTAACAGAGAAGAGAACAAGAGTAATAGAATAAACAACATCACAATGATATGTGGGAATATGACAGTAAATACTAAATATTAAACATTATTGTGCAGCACATAAGATCAACAGAACACAGTGTGCTTTGAGGTAGGAGCCAAAAAGGGTGTACAGAGAGATTAACGTTGCTCCTCTTAGGCTGGCATCTTAACAGCGTTAAGGCCCACTGGTTGCGAAGCACCCTTGAGGGTTGCCGAAACCCGGCCTGTCCTGGCAATTAACCTCACTGGTTAATTGCCTTCAACTCCTGGGTTTGCTTTTTTAGGTGGCATTTTGAAAATGATGAGATTGGTATTTCCTTGTGATGGCCCGTTGAAGTCACTGTTGATTTACTTGTTGGTGCCTTGCTAGAGGATCCTGGGCCTAGTGGCTGCTGGAGGATCCTGGGCCTGGTGGCTGCTGGAAGAGCCTGGGCCTGGTGGCTGCTGGAAGAGCCTGGGCCTGGTGGCTGCTGGAGGATCCTGGGCCTGGTGGCTGCTGGAAGGGGGGGTGAGTGCCTGGTGCTGCTGGATCGGCCTGGCTGGGAACCGCTGCTTAAGCCTGGGCCTGGTGGCTGCTGGAGAGCCTGGGCCTGGTGGCTGCTGGAGGATCCTGGGCCTGGTGGCTGCTGGAGGATCCTGGGCCTGGTGGCTGCTGGAAGAGCCTGGGCCTGGTGGCTGCTGCGACCTGGCCTTCTGGATCCTGGGCCTGGTGGCTGCTGGAGGAGTCCTGGGCCTGGTGGCTGCTGGAAGAGCCTGGGCCTGGTGGCTGCTGGAAGAGCCTGGGCCTGGTGGCTGCTGAGGATCCTGGGCCTGGTGGCCCACCCCATCCAGTATTGATAGGGTAGTACTGTCAAGTTGTGGGATAAAATTGAGGCAGAGGCAGCCAGAAGGGGACGGGGGGGGGCTCCAGCCCTGGTGACACACCCCTACTCCAAGGCCCTGCATGTGTGGGTGGTTGTGGTGGAGCGGGAAGAGGGAGGCAGCCTGGAGATGGGGAGGGAAGGAAGGGAGGGGCAAGTGACCCCTCCCTGGGGCCAGCTCCCCCGCTGACCCCAGTAGGCACCCCACATCTCCTGACTCCGCAACTCCGCAGAGGAGTCAAGGAGGAAGCTCCTAGCCCATCACCAGTTGAGAGCCCCAGGTGGCTCGACGCACCGAGCGGCACCCTGCGCCAGGGCTGGGCCCCCATGCACCCACCCGCCCACAACCCCGGCAACACACCAACCAGGACCCAAGCCCCCGAGGCCCGGCCACGGGCCCCAGCCCAGAGACGGAGCCCCCAGAACCTCACGCCCATCCCGGACCCACCCAGGGGCAGCCAGGCTACCAGGTCAGTAACCCACGTCCGTCAGCACAGACCCTCCCCTAGCCCCGCTGCACGCAGCCACGAGGAAACAGTCACCTGAAGAGCCAACAGAGCCCTTAATACGGCATGACCGCTACCCCGGGTTGAGCCCCTCCAAGGAAGATGCCTCCTGGGGAACCCCCGACGCCCAAGCCTGTCCCTACCCCCACACCAATCACAACAGTGAAGGCGGGACCAAACTATGACCCCCCCACCCCCACTAGGTGATGGAGCTGATCAAAGGAGCCCAGAGCAATTGATCTGATGTGGTGGCAGAGGCTGTATCAAGACTAATGTAATCTAATAGATAATTTCTATATTGGTTAGAATTAAGATTATTTTTATTTTTCCAGTTCATGAGGACTGTTTTCTTGGCTATGCATAGGGCAGTGAAAACCATATGGGCTATATTCTTTTCTGAAGTGACATTATCTAAGCTGCCCAACAAACACACTAAGGGGGAAGTTGGAATGTTACATTTCAGACACTTGATAAGTCTTCACATATCTCGCACCAAAACTTCTGAACTGGTGGACAGAACCAAAGAGCGTGGATATAATTGTCCGGTGAATTGGTTTGGCAGTGTGAGCAGTTGTTGGTAGACGTAAAGCCCATCTTGAACATCCGATGACCTGTATAGTGCACTCTATGTAATATTTTGTATTGAATTAATTGAAGACTGGGATTTCTAATTAGATGAAAGGTTTTTAAGCAAATCTGAGACCAGAAGTTTAGGTCTAAGTTAACTGATAAATCCGCTTCCCATTTTGCAATAGGAAGTGATATTGATTCATCTGTTTTAGAAAGCATTCTGTATATTTTGGATAGTAATTTGGGGGTTTTAAGAGTAAGAAATTGAACCACACTTGGTGGTGTTTGTATTCAACTTGACTGAGGTTTAAATTTCTTTTTTACTATGGATTTAATTTGTTGATATTCTAAAAATCTTTTCTTGTTGATCCCATATTGTGTAACTAGTCCGTCAAATGGAAATAAATTCTGTTC